>NC_062280.1:59280263-59586052 GCF_902655055.1 Lutra lutra | reverse complement strand
AAGGACATTCAGGCAAAAAGAATTGCAAATGTGAAAACTGAGAAGCAGAAACGTGCCAAGTGTGTTTATGGAAGAGCAAGCAGATCAGTGTGGCTATAGAGCAGGGGGTTGAGGAAGCAGGAGATAAGAGAGGAGATCAGATCACACAACACTTGACGATAATGGGAAGCTACCAGTCGGCTTTGAGAAGCAGAGTGACATGAAGTGACTTGAAGTTTAAGAGAAAATTCCAGATGCTTCATACAGAACAGTCTATGAAAAAACAAGTATAAAATCAGGAACACCAGTTGGAAGACAAACTAATAATTTAGACAAGGGATTATGGGGGTTGAGAGGGTAGCAAAAAGGGTTTATATTTTACATAAAACCATTTGATTTGCTGAGAAATCTAGGTGTGTGAAAAAGAGAATTAAGAAAAAATCCATGCTTTTTTTAGTCTGAACTGCTGAAAGGATGGGATTGCTATCATTAGAAGGAGAGACTTAAGAGAATTTGCACTTACAACTGCAAACACAGATAGGACTAACCTATAAGCATCTATCCAGTATACGAGTTTGCTAGGGCTGCCATAACAAAATACCACAGACTGTGTGGCTTAAACACCAGAAAGTTACTCTCTCACAGTTCTGGAGACAGGAAGTCCATGATCAAAGTGCGAGCAGGGTTGGTTTCCTCTGAGGTCTCTCTCTCTTGACTTGCAGATGGCTGCCCTCTTGCTGTGTCTTCACGTGATCTTTTCACCATGTATGTGCCTCCCAGTGTCTCTGTGTGTCCAAATATTCTCTTCTTATAAGCACACCAGTCAGATTTTATTAGGACCTACCCCTATAACTTCACTTAACCTAAATCACCTCTTTAAAAGCCCTGTCTTCAAATGTAGCTGCATTTGGAGCTCCTGGGGATTTGGGCTTCTACATACAAACTTTGAGGGAACATAATCCAGCCTGTAACACCCAGTGATATAATTTCAGAGTGAGTAGAACCATATCGTTTATCCTCTAAAAACTTGGTATTATAATTTAAAAAATTCTACTGTGGGTGCTTCATTCTTTTAGGTATCAAAAAAAATTTTTTTAATGGAAGAAATAAATTAGACTCCAGCTAATTATCTTTAGAGCGTGTTCTAATTAACCAAGAAGACACCAGGTACATATGTAACGAAGAGATGAGCAACACAGGGGAGTTGAGTGGAAGTAGTAGACCTGGCCTGGACACACATTGAGAATTCATATACACAACATATTTCCTTACACTTCACATATTTAAACAGTCCTGGAGAGACATTGTTTATAAAAATAGCTTTTTGGGTGGTATATAAAAACTGAGAACTATAACTATAGAATTTTTTAAAAGATTATTTATTTATTTATTTATTTGACAGACAGAGATCAGAAGCAGGCAGAGAGGCAGGCAGAGAGGGGAGTGGGGGAAGCAGGCTCCCAGCTGAGCAGAGAGCCCAACACGGGGCTCAATCCCAGGACCCTGAGATCATGACCTAAGCCGAAGGCAGAGGCTTAACCCACTGAGCCACCCAGGTGCCCCACTATAGAATGTTTTTGCAAAGTAAATTCTTCCTTTCCAGAGTCAAGTTGAAATTTTCCTGTTTGTTAAAAAATAAATATAAAGTGTATAAGCTAAACATTAAATGTTATCAAGAATTTCAAGTATAAAAAATACCCTACACTAACTGAATCTGGTTGGTTTTATAAAATATCTAGTAGGAACAGTATTCAGAGCAATTAACATATTAATTTCAGTAGTTAAAGGGAGTTATTTCTTCCTCCAAAACAAGTTATTAACAATGTCTCTAAGCATTTATTCAGCGTGACTAATACTATAAAGTATGTAGCAGTGGCACTTAAAATATTCAGCAAACTGGAGATGAATGAATAAATAATGTAGCAGCATTTTACTTGAACAAGAATAATTTCCTCAAAATTTCCCAATAGGAATGGCAGACACCTCGAGTAAAATTATCAAATCATATACAAAGTGCCAACACTGGCATTATACTCATCTCATAAAGAATTCATGGCAATGTGCCCAGCAGGTGAAATATTCCATAAGCAGGATTCTGGTCCTGTTTAATCTGTCATCAGGTACCAACAATGGCCGGACACTGAATCAGTTAGGAATTAAGCCTCAAGTGCCCTCTCTAGGAGTTGAGGATCATGATTCACTTGCTAGATTCCAATATAATAGATCTTAATTATCTTTAATTTTTTAAATAGACTTTATTTTTTAGAGTAGTTTTAGCTTCACAGGGATATTAAGCAGAAGATACAGACATTTCCCATATACCCCCTGCCTGGATGTATGTATCACTTTCCCCATTATCAACATTCTCCAGCAGAGCGGAACATTTATTGTAACCCATTAACCACATTAACACATCATTATCATTCCAAGTCTATTGTTCAGGATTAACTCTTGGTGTTGGACATTCTATGGGACTGAACATGTTTATAATGTCATGTATCCACCATTACAGTAGCATACAGAGTAGTTTCACTGCCCTAAAAATCCTGTTTTATTAATGTTGAGTTTTAGATGTTCTTTGGATGCTTTAGATAACAGTTCTTTAATAGATATGTCTTTTGCAAATGTATTCTCCCAGTCTGTGGTTTGTCTTTTCCTTCTTTTAACATTATCTTTCAAAGAGTAGAAAATTTTAATTTTAATGAGGCCCAGCTTTAATTCTTTCTTTCATATATCATACCTTTGATGTTGTATCTCAAAAGTACTAACTAAACCCAAGGTCATCTAGAGTTTCTCTTATGTTATTTTCTAGGATTGTTATAGTTTTGCATTTTACATTCAGGAATATGATCCACTTTCAGTCAATTTTTATGAAGGGCATAATGTCTGTGTCAAGATGCATTTTTTTGCATGTGGATGTCCAGTTGTTCAGCACCATTTGTTAAAAAGACTATCCTTGCTCCATTGTATTGCCTTTGCTTCTTTGTCAAAGATTAGTTGACTGTATTTCTGGGCTCTCTATTCTGTTCCATTGATCTGTTTGTCCATTATTTTGCCAATACCTCACTGTCTGGATTACTGTAGCTTTATAGTAAATGTAGAAGTTGGGTAGTTCCAGTCCTCCCACTTAGTTCTCCTTCATTATTCTGGGTCTTTTGCCTCTCCATACAAACTCTAGAATCAGTTTGTTGATATCCATAAAACAACTTTATAGGATTTTATTTGAGATTGTGTTGCATCTATAGATCAAATTGGGAAGAATTGACATCTTGACAATATTGAGTCTTCCTACCAATGATCATGTACTATCTCTCCATTTATTTAGGTTTTTTTAATTTGTTTCATTAGAGTTTTGTCATTTTCCTCATATAGATCTTATACCTATTGTGTTAGATTTATACTTCAATTTTTTTTGGTGTAAATGGTATTGTGTTTTTAATTTCAAATTCTACTTGTTCATTGCTGGTATATAGAAATGTGACTGACTTTTGTATATCAACCTTGTATCCTGAAGCCTTGGCATAATTACTTGTTAGTTTCAGGAGTGTTTTGTTGATTCTTTCAGATTTTCCACATAAACAATCATGTCATTTATAAACAAAGACAGTTTTATTTTTCCTTTTCAATCTGTATACCTTTCATTTGTTTTTCTTTTCATACTACATTTGCTCGAACTTCCAATGCGATGGTGAAAAGGAGTGATGAGAGGGAACATCCTTGACTTGTTCCAGATCTCAGTGGGAAAACTTCTAGTTTCTCATCATTAAGTATGGTGTTAGCTGTAGGTTTTCTGCATTCTTTATCATATTGAGGAAATTTCCTTCTATTCCTAGTTTACCAAAAGTTTTATCATGAATGCTTTTACTGTTTTTATTGATATGATCATGGAATTTATCAACTTTAGTCTGTTGGTGGAATTCCTTGTATTAATTGATTTTTGAATGTTGAACCAGCCTTGGAAACTTGAAAAAATCCCACTTGATTGTGGTGTAAATTTTTTTTACACATTGTTGAAGTTGAGTTGCTAATGTTTTACTGAGGATTTTTGCATATTTGGTTATGACAAATATTGGTCTGTAGTTTCCTTTTCTTATATCTTTCTATGGTTTTGATATTAGGCTAATGCTAGCCTTATAAAAATGAATTGGGGAGTATCCTCTCTGCTTCTATCCTCTGAAAGAGATTGTAGAGAATTGATATAATGTTTTCCTTAAGTGTTTGGAAGAATACAACAGTGAATTCAACTGGGTCTGATGTTTTCTTTCTTGGAAGATAATTAATTATTGATTCAATTTCTTTAATAGATATAGGCCTATTCAGATTATCTATTTCTTGTATGAGTTTTGGCAGTCTGTCTTATTCAAGGAATTAGTCCATTTTATCTAGGTTATCAATTTTGTGGGTTCATAGTATCACTTTATATTCTTTTTAGTGCTAATGGAATCTTTAGTGATGTCCCCATCTCTCATTTAGAGATGTCCCCTCTCTCTAATATCATTCTGATATTAGCAATTTGTGTACATTCTCTTTTTTTCTTTGTTAGCCCAGGTAGAGGCTTACCAACTTTATTGATCTTTTCAAAGAACAAGACTTTGGTCCTTTAATTTTCTTTATTGGTTTCCCATTTTTAATTTCATTGATTTCTACTTTGATTTTTATTATTTCTTTCCTTTGGCTAATTTTTAAAATTAAATTTGCTTTTTTTTTTTCTAGTTTCCTAAGGTTGAAGCTGAGATCTTTGATTTGAGACAGTTCTTTTTTAATCCACACATTCAGTGTTATAAATTTCCATCTAAGAATGCTTTCATTGCATCTCACAAATTTTTAAAAGCTGCGTTTTCATTTTCATTTAGTTCAAAATGATTACCTTTAATTACATTACTACAGTTCATTACACTGATTAACAAACCAGTACTTTCACCAATGAAAATCCATTTCTGACATTCAGCAAAGCCTTAGTGTTGATTGAGATGTGACTAGTAGATAGGTTTGTGGTAATCTTTTCTGGAGTTTAGGCTCTCTGCTTTAATGTTAGTTGAACATTGCTGGAGTTTAGACTCCTGATTAAAATACCAGCTACCAATGGTTGTGGGTTAACAGATTACTGCAGTATCTGTACTATTTTACCATAGATTGAAACATCATTATATTCCATTTCAAATATTTCAGATTGTATCCTTAAATCTAGGTCAATTCAGGAAGTGAAATAAGATCAATACTTTAAAGATTGTAAACTCTCTGAGAATGTTCATCACATCTCAACTAAGTGAAATGCTGTGTATTTGATACAGTCACATGACCGGAGGCCATTCCGTGTATCTTAAGAGAAGAAACCAACAATTTTACTTGTCACTCTCCCTCTAATGTTGGATGTTCATGTAAATTTCTGTCCTTTCACAGCCCTTCCACAAGAAAGCATGAAAAATAATTTATTTAATATCTGCAAATCTACAGTTAAAGAAAAGGAAAATAGTAACTAAAGGTGACTTTGAAAAGTAACATAGTTGCAAGATAGTTAAGAAGGCTTTCTCCTATCTACCAACCCTCTTGGCCCCTGGAGGAAGAAAGATGAAGAGACATTAATCTAGCACTCAAAAGTCTCATAACCCATTAGAAACAATGAAGATAAAATAGGCAAATGATAAACTTACATTGGATGCTACTGCTAGTGAAGTTAAGACTTTATCATTAAAATAAGAATTTAGTTCAAAGCAAGAAGGAAAAACAAAGATAGCAAGTGTTTGGATTAAAAATCAAGAATGGGATGGGTTGGGCGCCTGGGTGGCTCAGTGGGTTAAGCCGCTGCCTTTGACTCAGGTCATGATCTCAGGGTCCTGGGATCGAGTCCCGCATCGGGCTCTCTGCTCAGCAGGGAGCCTGCTTCCCTCTTTCTCTCTCTCTGCCTGCCTCTCTGTCTACTTGTGATCTCTCTCTGTCAAATAAATAAATAAAATCTTTAAAAAAAGAAAAAAAGAATGGGATGGGTTGCCAGAAGTTTCTTTACTGAATAGTCATTTATTGAGTGCCTATAATTATATTTGATTCTAAGATGTCGATAATCTATCAGCTTTTTTTTTTTTAAAGATTTTATTTATTTGACAGAGATCACAAGTAGCAGAGAGGCAGGCAGAGAGAGAGGGGGAAGCAGGCTCCCTGCTGAGCAGAGAGCCCGATGTGGGGCTTGATCCCAGGACCCTGAGATCATGACCTGAGCTGAAGGCAGAGGTTTAACCCACTGAGCCACCCAGGTGCCCCATCTATCAGCTTTTTAAAAGAGAAAAAAATCTATGTTAAATGTGTCTATCAGTTGTAAGGGGCCTTCCCAAAAATGTAAAAATATGAACATGCTCATTTTAGGACACATGCAAAGCACTTCATAAAGACAGTAGGTTCAGAAGAGTGCCTATTAGTCATGGACCTGGCATTACAGAGATTAACCTGGTGGAGTTATACATACATTACAGAAATAAATACATAAAAGTATAATTATAAACTAATATTGCAAGAAATCTGGATAAGTTTGTATATGAAGTAAAAATCTGATTTTAGAAAGTTGAAACACTGGGGTTTCTCTAAGGCCGAGTTTTATTCTTTATTCTTTGACTAGTGAACACTATAAAGTCAATGAGTTATGAGAACTTCCCTTTCATCTTCTTTCTCCCTACATCGCTGAGAAATTTTCAGTCTCTGCTAAATATTGCAATCCTACCTCTCGTTTTTCCAGATGATTTATCCACCATATTGGCACCAAGAGTAAATCTTCAGTCAGAGCTAATTTTACAGATCCAGATTTGTACATCTTTATCCCACATTAAGATATTCATAGCATCTCAAGTTTACTCAAAACTTCTGGCTGAAGTCTTTGAGAGTCATGTTAAAGTTACTGTCCAAGAGCACATTGCCAAACAAGATTGGCCAGGTGATGTCAATTATTTTACAACATGTTCAGTTATTCAGTATATATCACTTCCTATAGTTTATAGTTACAGTATTATGTTGGGATTGGAAGGATGAAATTATTGTATGTTTTCTACTTTAAAGGAGGCTCAAATCTAGTTGAGGAGATAAGAAAAACAGCATTCTTCTATGAGTATAATGTCACTCAATAAATAACATTTATCCAGAATAGTCCTGGTTTATGTAGAGGGCTGGAGTTGGAAAAAAACAAAAAACAGATGGGGGGATACCAAAACTAAACAAACAAACAAACAAAATCTTTCCATAACCTAGCAGTAAAATCACCCCTCCTAATGGTTTGGTAATTGTTGAATATTACTTAACTCTAGTCTGCTGCTATATTGGACCCTGCTCTTTGCTTTGACCCAACCAACTGCAAAGAATTAATACCACCCCAATCTTTCTTTAGCTAGCCATCTTTGAGAGCTTTAGATTATTACTATATATTGAAGGAACATTCCATCTTACATAAGCAGAATGTTTTATTCTATTTTTGCCATTTCTTAAAATCAAAGCAACCTAGAAAAAGTTATTTCCACGAACTCATTACTTATTGCTAACTTGACATATTCAGCTTGATCATCTGGTGTAATGTATATATTCTTGAAACTAAATTGATTATCTTGACACTTGCTCTTGGCAAAATGAAAAGAAAGCTTATAGCTTCAAATATAAGGTCTACATATTACCACATTATAAGGTTAAGATGCCAGAGAAACTAGGAAAGCCTTTTTTAAAAAAATCAAAGGCATTTTGTTATTTGGTTGGTAAAACTATGAATTTAAGAAAATCTGAATATAGGTGGCCCAAGTATAAAGAATATCTGAAACACAGGTCCTAAATATGATGCCTTTTTCAATATTTTATACCTAAACAAAATATGTGAAAGCATAGGCATATTAATTTTGCAAAGATTGCAATCTCAGATATACTGCATCCTAGCTATGACATTTTCTATGATTTTTTCTCATAAAAACTGTGAAAGCATGAGGCCAGCAACATCAAGAAAATTTTAGGTGAGCATGAGTATAATGGCACTTATAAACTGATTAGTGTGAAAAGGTCACAGTGGCAAAAACAAGAAAACCACCAGAAGTCATATGGAATCCATGAAACAGAAAGTTCTTTCAAGCACACATATGAGACTACACAATGCATTAGCCATTATTGTTAGCAATACTTTTACTTACTTTTTTAAACACACGTGACTAAAAGTACATTGATAAATATATGTTATATGCATAGCAAAATATTGGCTTTGCTTCTCCAAAGACCAGGTAATGGCAATACTGATCAGATTCATGAGTGTAATGTGGGTGGTATTGGGAGCCTGGGAATCACAATGTGAAAATCTAAGTGAGGATGGTACTGTACAGATATCTGATCAGCACATTTCCCAGAGAAATCGTCAACCTCCCTGCTTCTCTTATACCCATTTCAGCACCAAATTGTACTAAAACCTCAGCACCCAGCAGGATGAGCCAGTCTTCCCTAACTGTGGTTGAGAAGAGAACTTGGACAATGGGACACAGTGATTAGTACACATTCCTGATCAGTCTTCAAAAGATTAGGTTTTGGATGCATACCCTGTGATAAAGCATAACTTGAACTTAAACTTGTGGGGATCTGTTTTTAGAAAAGCAGAGATGGAAAACATTAAGAGTCAGGACCCATGCAACTCTCCTCCTGATTGCCCTGAAAAGCAGGAATCATGGACAAACAAAGCTATTTTTGTCCCCCAATTATCCTCTGAGCATTTGTTTTACTGAACCCCACAATCTGTCTTGATCTCATCATTTTTAGGGAGGTTGCAATCCCACATTTATCTACTCTCTCACCATCATCTCTAATCTCTCTCTTTCCTCTGCCTCTATGTCCTCATTTCCAAACACACATAGCTCTTTTCTGTCACAAATTACCATTTGCAGGAATTCACTGGCCTGTCCAATGGGCACTGTTTTTCTGTTTCTTTGATACCAAAATGGCCTGTGCATACTTTCTCCATGTTGTTACTGCCTACTCCCTTCTTCATCTTTTGCAAACTAGCTTGTAGTTCTGCCTCCCCTCCCCACCCAATACTGTTTCTTAAGTTAATGATGATCTCTCTCCCTACCACTGTCTTCTAATGGTCTCTTGGCACAGCCTCGTCCCTTGCCTTTGACAACCTGACATTATGTATTTTTTTTTTCTTTTTCTGATCCTTCTCTCTTATTTTTTCTTCTACCTTCAAGCTATGACCATTATCCAGTCTTTGCTTCTCTGATCTTTTTCCTTTTTAAATCCAGAGAGATATTAAGTGGTATTCTTTGGTCTGAAGTACCTTAGAAGTGGCCACTGAAGGTTCAGGAACAACTAGAAGGGTGGACAGGTGGTGCCTCCCACCACTTCAAATGGGAAAGTCCTCCTTTTACCTGATTTACTTGTTCTATGTTGCTTCTTTTGGCGAGCTTATTTGGAATCTAATTTCTTGTTTTACCACTATCTCTATGACTTTTGCCAGATGGAGAGGAGAAGGGAGTTGAGGGAAATTGGAAGGGGAGGTGAACCATGAGAGACTATGGACTCTGAAAAACAATCTGAGGGTTTTGAAGGGGCGGGGGGTGGGAGGTTGGGGGAACCAGGTGGTGGGTATTACAGAGGGCACAGATTGCATGGAGCACTGGGTGTGGTGCAAAAACAATGAATACTGTTAAGTTGAAAAGAAATTTAAAAAAAAATATATATATATATATATATATTTCAAAGGATTAATATCTTTCTTACATCAAGACCTGTGCCATTCCTTCCATCTGGACCTCTCTCCTACACTATTCCTCAGCATTTTCGTAATTCCTACCAATATTTTGGTCTTCTATGCCCTCCTTCCTGAAGGAATCCAGGAAGTCCTTTATGAACCCCAAATCTGGGTAGGATGTTCTGTGTGGTACCATTGCATTCTGTATCAATCTCTTAACACAGCACTTTATTTCATTGTGTTTTCTGTTTGTCTACATACCCTACTAAACTGGAAACTCACTGGGGACAGAATATTACATCTCTAGTGTAGTGCCTGGCATGTAATAACTGAAAAATCCAAGCAGATAAATATATAGTCCAGCAAGGAGATACAAATTAGGTGACACTGCTCTCTAAAGAGAAATGAAAGGGTTATCCCTCATTCTGATCAAACTGTCCTGATTTGCCTGCTTCCTGAGTGTCCTTGGCACCTCCTTCATCCACTTCTGAGTCCTGTTCATAACACCCACACTATTTGCTTTTGGGGGAAGTTATTTAAGAAAGAGACATATACTGTTAAAGATACTTATGATGACCAAGAAAAATTTAAAATGCTAAAAAATCATACTATTTTCAAACTATCATTACATCATTCTCAACAAAATTCTAACATTACACTATTTTGGCCTAATTTCAACAATTCCAATGTCTTTCATGAAGGTAATAAACCTTCAAAGGATTTGATGCCATGTCTAAGAAGTTTATAGGGAAAATGTTGGTGGTTAACTGACTTACAACGGACATATTGCTTCAAATATTTGCTATACAAAAATGTATCTATATAAATGCAACCAAAAAATCCTAAAATTAAATCAAAGAAAGGAGCAACGTAATGTCCACATACACTCTGCAAAAACAGGCTTAGAGAAATTCCAAACTGCTGGCGTACTAAAACTAGAAAGTGCAGTAGGTATAGTCCCATCTTGAAATCTAAACGGTAGTATTACCTTTAACAGGCAAAGCCTGAGTACCTCCATCATAAATGCTATAAGTTCTGAAAGCAAAAATCACATTTAAATTCAGTGAGTTTTGTTTGTGTTTGTATAGTGAGAACTCAAGTATCAAATGGGTAGCTGAAGAGAGGACTTTCAAAATCTTGTTCAACTCTGAGAGTCTGGTCGGGATTTAGATCATGAATCAATTTAAGTCACTTTATCTGCAGGGCAAATTTTCTCATATTTCTTAAAACAATAGCAATTTTTGTAAAGAGGAAAGCCCACAGCCAACAGGGGAAATGTTACTTACGAGTATTGTGTCAGCAGTTCCAAATCATTATGCATGTTGATTGGATATGCTTCACTGAGTTCAAACAACTTCTCCAGGGCCTCATAAATGAAAATGATGCAAATAAGAGAAGCAAAAGCTTCTTCAGTAAACCGGGTGATATAGCAGACGAGGGAACTTGCATCAGTGGCCACAAGTATGATACACAGAGTTGCTGTCCAAAGGCCAATACTAGCTCTCAGAGATAGGTATGACAGCCCGTATTCTCTAGAAGGAGGAAGAGAACAGTGGGAATAAGGTCATTTAACAGCTTGCCACCATTTTAAATAGATGGAAATAAGTCTAATTCAGGAAGTGAATGGAAATAAGTTTCACATCCCATGAGTATCTAAATTCAAGACTGTCTAAAGGGAACATCTAAAGGGACAAAAATAAAAGGGGTTTCTCAGTGTTTAAAGAGTATCATCTTTTAGGAATTTTACTTAACATATTACACAAATCTTTTATTTTTCCTTTCTTTCCATGGAGAGACAAAATGGCAAACTGAATCGAATCAACCACTTCTGCCTCTCCCAGCAGACCCCAAATATGATGTTGGGAGAAGTATAAATACAGTGGAGAAATAGAGAGGGGGTATAGGGCCAAAAGTATTTGACACTTACTTGCAAAATTTAAACAAAATCTTTTCAAACACCAAAACTGGTCCTGTACTGCCTAATATGGTAAGAGGCTGTCCACCAAAGAGAGAATAGGCTATTCCAGTCATCGATGCTCCAAAGAGAGATTCGATTGCACTCTGTGTAGAGATATAAAAAAGTCCATTACCTAAGCTGTACAGGCAACCATTATAACTAGTGAGAAAATGTTTAAAATACATGAGTATATCCTTTCTCCTTTGCTATGAATAGTCTAGCGACCCTGGGCAGGATGTGGGGTAGGAGGATAAGAAAAGGGACAAACGGTCAGCAGAATATGAGTGGTACTCAGTTGGGAAATGTCCTCACCACATTCCTTATCTTGCTTTTTTTTTGGGGGGGGTTGCCTTCTAACAGTTTACATGTGTTCATAGTAAGTCTCAGGACAGAAGCATGGCCTGTATAAACAGGAAAAGGTATAAGTAGGAAAAGGACTCCCTGTGAGCTGAAAACTTAGAAAGCTAGCTAAGGATCAGGGTCAGGGATGGGACCAGAACCTTGTGTGGGACTGAGAACTTGTCCTGAGGTATTCCACTCCCGGATTACCAGTTCTACTAGCCATCCAGGAAACTCGTACGAAGTGTACAGGTACGACCACACATCAAATCTCTCCTCATGACAGAATCCAAAAGCAAATGGACACTTATCTAACTATGAATCTTAAGCACTGATTGAGCTTTAAAAATCCAAGGAGAGCATAATACATACTATACGACCTTCAGTTGCTTCTCCCAGCAGTCCTCCAAACGTGATGACAGGAGACATGCAGGCGCAGTAGAGGAACAGAAAAGATGCTAAACACTGCAGGCTGAATGCGTCTCTGAAGTCACTCCAGAAGTATGGAGCTTTTCTTTTGATATCTAAAACAAGTCCCCCAAAAATCCTAAGACAGGGGGGAGAAACACAAGAGTGAAATCCAAATATAAAAAAACCCCACACAAATCAAAACCCTCATTTACTTTGTTGCCAGGTCACAGTATACGTTTTCCATCAGCAGAGATGAGACCCATCTTAACCTGCTGCATTGTACTCTTGTGATCTACAGAGATGGCTTGTACCACTTTGTTACTTCCAGTCCTAACCAAATATTGTGCCAGCAACCCCAAAACCCCAGGTTCTCTCAGACAAGGTTCAGAGCGGTTCCTCCATCAAAACTCAAATAATGAAATTTAAGGATTTCTCTAACCTCTGTGCCATTTCTATATTCATCAACTCCTCCTACACTCAGGCCTACTACTCTCGATCACTGGCAGTATTTTCTAATTATTTACATTTCATTTAGCATAGCAGAAAGTGAAGGTTGGGAGAGCAAACTGGCCTTCATATTCTCCAATAGTGGGCATTACCCTGGAGAGAAGATGGAGTGTTTAACCATGGCTCCAGTTACCTGCTTTCTCTGCCAAAATATTTCTCACCAGGTATCATTTCCAACAGGCATCTAAATGGCCTTATGGATGACAGTAATATCTGGTAAAGACAGATTGCTTCCATTATTGTTTTCATTTTTAGGAAATTAGGAAGGGGACCTTAAAATAACCAATCTAGAAAAATGTAATTTTGATCCACTTTTGTCTAAACATATCCCAACATCTATCATTCACAAGACAATAATGGCCTTCCTTGGTATAAACTCACTTATTCTAAATGTACCCAAAACCCACACTGAAACACTTGAAAGAGGATTAGCGGGCAGGGGCCCAGGGGCGAATAGCATTAAGTTATAAAATGCTCCTTAAAATTTGAGGACTAAAACGTTTTCAATCTACTAGGAACAAGAGTATTAATGAACAGGTATTCTAATTCTTGGAACATTTGGTAAAAATATGTGGATTTAACACTTGGCTACTAAGAGCTCTTTGTGCTCCATGGAATAAAGATGTCGTATTAAAATGAATAAGACTATGATTAAGTTGCTACAGGGAGGTTAAAAAAAACCTACTATGTTCCAGTACAGTGCCAGTAAGCTGAATATATTTGGATTATGCAAAAATATTAAGTTTTGTTATTTATTTTCTACAGAAATATTCACTGGCAATCTTAGAATCACCTCAAAAATTATTGTTCTCTTGAGAAACAAATTCTGGTTTGGGTTGAAATATGTGTATCTTCAGGATAACAGAAAATTATGACTATTATTTTTAAGTGCCCTGATCTGACTGACATAGACACAATAGTACCATGTTAGTAACTATCTTACTATTACATAAGCGATAGAATCACTATTATTACCTAGTGATTGCTTCCATCAGCAAGACAGGGAGTAGGAGAAACTGAGTAGGATGAAATTCTAATTGAAAAGAGGACATTTAAACTCAAAGAAGCTTACAGTGAACTTGTGACACTCACACACACAAAGATCACCTTAGTTTCCCCTAGTTGTGTTTGTTAAACATATGCATAGTTTTTATTTGGGGAGGATCATTTCTGAATGGTGTGTTAACTTATCAAAGTCACAATAGATTTAATCTACTATTTATTCATTCATTTATAATTTATATCCCACCTAATCCCCAAAATATTTTGAGGTGGTTATGAACTATTACTTAGTGGTTAACATTTATAGGTTTGATAGTACTTCCTATTAGACCATTGTTTTCTAATTAATTACTTATTAGGGCATACATTAGTCTAAATAGCTATTATATTACTGTGTAATAAACGTGCTGTTAGCAGCAAAAATCTAAATCCGGAAGTGAGAGGTCATTGCAGAGAACAGTGCAAGAGCAGCCCAGATGTACACCAGCAACTCCAGGAGAGCAGATGAGTAATGGATACTTCAAGTCATGTCAGCAACAGAATCTGTGGAAGAACTCTGGAGAAGCGAAGATACCGGATATTGGTGACCTGGGAGGATTTAGGAAGCAGTAAGGAAAAGTGAACTTCGAAAAAAATCTAAGCTATGTGGCATGTTACACCTGAGAGAGAGAGAGAAAGAGAGAAAAAAAGAACCACCCAAAATAAAAAGACAGCATTTGAAAATATGAAAGCAAACAGAAGAAGTAACCACGCTTCCAGTAAAGGGAAAAGGAAAAAATTGCTTGAATCATCTCAAATTATACGGAGCCCGAGGAAGACGTTCAAAGACATTTCCTCAGAGACAAAACGTAGATAAAGGGAAAGAACAGAGGAGAATTAAAATGCACAGAGTTGTCAGAAACCGGAAAGTCGGCTTAGAGGACACAGTGAAAGCAGTCCCGGAAATGGCCTTGAGAGACTGGGAGTACCAATCCTGCAAAGCCTTTGCCATTGCTTTCAATTGTAATGGAGGCTGTGTGCACATATTCCCTGAAGACAGACCCTCCCAAGGTTTTCTGATTTTCTGCTCACACATTGCTTGAAGAGAGACAAGCTGTCAAAAAACGATAAAGAACCATTTTAAGAAATAAATTGAAGCTTTCATCTCTTCAAAGATGTGTGATTAGAAAAATAAATCATATAGCTCTTTCAAATTACAACCACAAAAATAAAAAATACTATTATATACATCCTACTTGCATGTAATGAGATAGGGTCTACAAGACTAAGTTCTTGGTATTTATTTTTATTTCCATCTTGGACTTGAAGCTTTCAACAGGCTCTTTTAGAAGGGACAACTGACAGTTTTCTTATTCATTCTAAGAATCTGTGGATGCATTTTATGCACAGCAAAACGAAAGACTGGGTAAGATAACATGGAATGAGGTATCCACTGTTCTGGTTTAATAGTAACAAAAATCATTAGCAAATACTGGGAATTCAAACTAATTGGCATTAAACATGTATTCAAGTTCTAGATATTCAAATAAATAAATAGGTATTCAAATAAATAGGTATTCTTTAAGTACTCAAAGTCTAAAAAAAATTACATCTCAAAACGGCAATTCCTGACACAAAGAACAGTATCCCATTTGGTCTGTGAAGTACCATACAGATGCTTTTCACTAACCTTCCAGTTCGCTGGAGTTCGGGTCCACTATGTCCTCCGTGGGGCTCTGCTTCCCCATGAGCTGCTGTTCCATTCGGTACAGCAGGAATCTTCCTCTTCTCCTGCAGGAAGTTTTTTGTTTTTGTGTTTTAATTTCAGGTGCTAGTTGTAAATAACAAAAACAAATTTTTTTCCCTTGAGGCAATATGCAGAGTGGCTAAGAACCCAGGCTCTGTTACTTATTTGCTGCATGACCTCTAGCAAGTTATCTAGGCTTCCTAAAGCTTCAGTTCCTTCCTCAGCTTACTAGTAGTAATAACATCTATCAGTGTGATTGAGAAAATTAAATGAAGTGATGGACATTTGTTCATTCTTTCAACTAATCTTTGTTGGGTGCCTCGTGGGCCATGCATTGTTAGGGATGCTAGAGAGGCAAAGACGAGCCAGAAAAAGCATTCTTACTGGAGACAAACAACAAATCTCTAATGTCAAGTAGAGATAGAGCTATGAAGACAAATGAAGAAAAGGAAGGGGGCAGAGAGACAAGGGCTGGGTAGATTGGAGTGAGGGGGCACTAGGTATGGCGGTGTTATATGCCTGGCATAGCTCAACCCTTCAATAAATTTAAACTGCTACCGTTAGCTATTTTTGAGGGTAGTTCCCTCTTTTATTCTGGCTGATATCTTCCTACCCATGGAATGCTTTACAATATGGTTTTTTTTTTTTCTGACTCACAGAGATTTAAAAGATTATTACAAAAGGAGACTTCTAGTTGAGCCATTGAAAAATTAGCTGAGGCTTATGTAAAAGTGCTCTCTTATTCACAAATGTCTTCCACCCACTTTGTCAGTGACAGAGATTTTTAAAAAATCAGAAAATCCTACCTATCAGCTATCTTAGAGCATGCCAATGTGTTCAAAAGGACTTAAAAGGATCATAAAAATGTTTTAAGTGGTGTAATTAAAATTTTTACTTAACTGCCATTCCAAAATAGTGTAACCACTATCAAATGTTCTTGGGTACAATGGGACATTTAGGTAAAATGGCACAGGTTTAAAACATGAAAAAAATAGGCTTTGAAATGCACAAAATATAGAAAAGGTCATTGTTTAATATTTTTATAATTTTCCAGGTACAATGAATTAAAGTTCAATAAGAGAGGATGTGTGTCAATTGATGAAGGAACTGCCTTTACATATAAATAATTATCATCCATCGTAAAGGGCTTTAAGAGTGGCCTCAGTACCTTCAATACCCAACAGTCACCCAGGAAACACTGCTTAGCTTCCACAAATCTCAGAAAGTAAGTGATATTATTTGGTCTTCTGGATAATTATCCCTTATTGGCTATGTTAACTCACTGTCTTACAATGGGAAAAGCTATCCTTAGATAAGGCAAATGATAAACCATGAAAGATATTTGCCATTCTAAAGCACCTGTTTCATCAAGGAGTGTTCAGCTTATAGTAAGAGGAAAAGGTATGTGAAAAGAGATGTATGAACAGTATTGATAAATATTCCGACAAAAATACAGGTAATATTTTTTGTTCAGAAACACAAGTATTTTCGTATTTTAAAACAAATCAATGAGTGAGTATATATTTGACTACTCAAATTATACAATTTATTTAGTCAATCAACAAACACTTATTGAGAACCAATTTGTGTCAGGTTCTTGGCCCCACCACTAATACAACAGTGGACAAATCAGGTCTGTGGAGCTCACATTCTAATGGGAAATGCCAACAATAAACAAATAAACCCATAAATAAATTAGTTCTATGTGTTAGAAAGATTAAAACTATGTAAAAATAAAAATTTAGAATAGAGTAAGAGGTGGTCTGAGGTGTGGGTTGGGTAGGTAGGGAGGAAGGAGTGGCGATTAGAACCATCATAAGATCAGTGAGAAAATGTCATTTGAGAAAAACCTGAGAAAGTCGAGGGAATAAACCATGAGAATAAGTGAGGGATATCTAGACAAAAAGAATAGCCAATGGGACAGTGTCACGGCAGGAATATGGCTGTAGGGTCTGAAGAACAAGAAGCAAAGAAGCCAAATGGCTGGGGAGGAGTAAGCAAGGCAGAAATTGGTAGGAGTTTACTTTGAAAAGGTAAAGGGATGCCAGGGTAGGTTTAGTAAACCGTTGTAAATATTTGGCTTTTATTCTCAGTGAAATGAGGAAGTATTGTAGGGTTTTGAGGAAAGAAGAAGCATGATCTCACTTGGAGTTACTCTGGCTGCTGTGTTGAGAACACACGGGCTAAGGACAGAAACAAGGAGACCAGTTAAAAACTATTTCAATAATCCAGGAGGAAAATTATGGAAGCTTGAACTAGGATGGTAGCAGTGGCATCAATGAGGAATGGTGTAATTCTGGATAAATATTAAAGGCAAAACCAAGAGTATTTCCTGGCAGGATGGAAATCTAAGAATAAACTAAAAATTAGTGATTTGGGCTTGATCAACAGTAAGATTGGAATTAGGACCTATCAATATAGGAAGGTGTAGATGGAACAGACTTTGCAAAAAGATCAGTTTCTTGTACACTTCGGGAAGCATCATATTGCCTTTTCTAACATAAATGCAAAGATGCATACAGGAGCATAAATGAGACAATGTACAATTCAGTTCAAACTTTGGACTTGTCAAATTTTAGATATCTATAAGACACCAAAGTGAAGATATGGGACAGGCATTTGGATAAATAACTCTCAAGTTCAAAGTAAACATTTAATTTGGAAGAGGATTTAAAGCAGGAAGATTGGATGATATTATCACAAGAATGTGTGTAGGTAGAAAAGAGAAGATGACTACAGAGTGAGCCTACATCATTTCAAAATTAAGAAATCAAAGAAGAAAGAAGAAACCAGTATAGGAGACTGAGATGGGAGTAACCAGTGAGCTAGGGGGAAAATCAAGAATGTGGTGTTTTGGAAGCTAAGCGAAGAGCATATATCAGGGAAAGGGGAGTCAAATGTCATTCACTGACAGGCTAAATAAAATCCAGACTGAGAGTTGACTATGGGATTGAACATTGTGGAGATCTTCGGTGACCTTCATGTAAGTAATTTTAGTGAAGTGATGGGGACAAAAGCCTTATTGGAGAAAGTTTAAGAGAGACTTGGAGGAGATGAACTGGAGCAGGTAGTACAGAGACCTTCTGTGCCATTTGGTTGCATTGGGGGAAAAAAAATGGATGAGTAGCTGACAGTGGCAGTATTGAGAATTCTTTTTTTTTTTAAGAATTGCAAATTAATTAGATTGCATGCTATTAAAATGACATAATACAGAACAAAAGAATTGATAGAGGAAAGAAAGAGGAGAATTGATGGTGTAATGTCTTTGAATAGGTTTGAAGAGATGGGATCTAGTGCAAAGGTAGAATTCTAACTTCGGATAATTCATAGGTAGTAATATATGGGAAGGCAGAGTACGTGGGCGCAGATGCCAGTAGGCAGATAGGCATGGTAATGAGAGTCTAGGGAGGTTCTCTGATCATTTCAAATTTCTCAGGGAAGTGGGAAGCAAGTCAAATCTGAAAGTGAGGCTCAGGAAGGATGTGCTGAAGACTTGAGGACAGAAAATGGGTCTGAAATAGTCATCTAGGGAGAATTATTGGCCTAGGGAGTATAGTATGATGAACTTGCAACATTAAGGTCCACTTGAGGTAGGTGGTCATGAATTAATGAGATCAGTCAGTGTAGTTATGATTTCCTTTAGCTATGCTCAGCTGTATCAGTGCAGGTACAGATTAAAGAGTTGGATTCACACAAGGTTGTGGTTTCAACAAGCAAGTAAATGGCATGAGAGAAAAGCAAAGGAGTTTAGGGTATA
This sequence comes from Lutra lutra, assembly GCF_902655055.1. NCBI lineage: Eukaryota > Metazoa > Chordata > Mammalia > Carnivora > Mustelidae > Lutra > Lutra lutra. The sequence continues at coordinate 59,566,683 of NC_062280.1, read as the reverse complement.
CGCAAGGGAGTGATTATAATGCCCGACATGATGTTCTAACAAATATTTTCAAGGTTATCCTTTAGGGTAACTAGTTAGTCTTCTCTTAACTGAAAAGAAAAAGTGTTTACAGATCTGTGATTTATGGGGTGCCCAGGTCGCTCATTCGGTTAAGCTTCTGACTCTTGATTTTGGCTCACGTCACAATCTCAGGGTTGTGAGATCAAGCCCCGTATCTTCCTCTCCCTCTGCCCCCATCCCCACTGACATGTTTGTGCTTTCTCTCCAAAAGAAAAAAAAAAAAAATCTGTGATTTACACATTTCAAAAGAACATAAAAACCATAAAAATTATCCCATGGGGGAGAATAGTATTTGAATGAATATGAAGTCAGAGTGCTTAATATCTTTTAATTTATCCTGATTCATTTAATGAAAGAAAACATATTTCATAGGATTTGTTATTCAATTACAACACACATTTAAGAAATACTATTGTAAAGAAGCATAGCAGAACCCAAATACCTTGATTCCTAATTCAATGTTATACTACCTAATTCAATGTACTACTGCCTCTTAATACTCAGAATCCAATAATTAATCCTGATTTTAAAGAGTCTCATAAAAATAATTTTAAAAATAGAGAGTTCCCAGACCTCAAGTTGCTTCAAAAACATCATTCCTCAAAGGCAAGATGTTTTAAAAAATGCTTGACTTCAGTTTATTGTTTAAAAAACTAAATGGTGTTAACAAGTGACTTTTAAAGTCTCACTGTCAATGTATTAATATTTTCACAGAATATTTCCAAATAACATCAATTGAAGAGTTTCTTTCTTTTTACTTCAGGAAGCATTATATTGCCTTTTCTAATATTCTAAGTGTAAAGATGTTTACAAGTACAAAAATAAGTCAATCTGTAACCTAGAAGTTACTCTTTAAGCAACTTTTTTTAGTAGTTTGAGATCAACGGAAATTATGTGGCTGTAGGTATAGAATTAGAAAACTGTCATAATTGAGAAAAGGAAACCAAATAATCTTTAATAATTATGAAATGACTTCAGAATAAGACCTCAGTATATATTTCTTAAATTGATAGTGAGACTGAACTGACCTTTTTAAACACTCATGGATGAGTGGTACACTTGTTCATTTGCCCACCTGGCTAACCAGGAAAACTTCTGAGGCAACTAGAGCAGTAGAGTCTGACAGGTTGTACTCCACAGGGACAAGGGCACAAGACAAGGTTGAGTAGATGACAACTGGGAGGGTTTCAGGAGACATATTCAGTAAGAACAGAGGTGGCAATATGAGTGGGCTTAACAAACATTTGGCCACCAATCTCAACAAAGTCAAGCCTGCAATTAAAAAATGACCCAAATAATAGCAACAGTTTTTATTTTTACCTTTCCAGATTATATCATGAGTGAACAGCACACTGGGTTTTTATAGGCAAATTTTTTGTAATTTTTATACCATATGTCCACACAAAGGTAATACATAAGAATTATAATTAAAAATTTTTTCCTGATCATAAATATGATCAGTGGTAATGGGGAATTTTCTATATAATATGATTAAGTCATGCCTTTGAATTTTCTTTTTTTAATATTTTCATTATTTTATTTTTAAAACCATTGGCCCACCTGGAACTTGTAAATGTTTCAATTTAATGCAAGGAAAAATTAAATAAATCTTGACATAAATTAGGTAAACAATACATACCTATCAAAAAGAACTTTATCATTTTTTTTACTTTTTTAAAAGCTATTATTTTAATCACCTCATGCTTATCATGACAAGTATGTTCTTTAATCCCCATTACCTATTTCACCCATACTTCCACCCACATCTCCTCTGGTAACTATCAGTTTGTTCTCTATAGTTAAGAGTCTGATTGTCTCACTTTTTTTTTTCCTTTACTCATTTGTTTTGTTTCTTAAATTCCACATATGAGTGAAGTTGAATGGTATTTGTCTTTCTCCAACTGGCTTATTTTGCTTAGCATTATACTCTCTGGTTCCAGCCGTGTTTTTGCAAATGGCAAGATTTCATTCCTTTTTATGGCTGAGTAATATTCCATAGTGTGTGTGTGTGTGTGTGTGTGTGTGTGTGTGTGTGTGTGTGTCTTCTCTATCCATTCATCAATTGATGGACACTTAGGACTGCTTCCATATCTTGGCTATTTAAACAATGCTACTATAAACATAAGGGTACATGTATACCTTTGAATTAGTGTTCTTGTATTCTTTGGATAAATACCCAGTAGTGTGACTACTGAACCAAAGGATGGTTCTACTTTAACTTTTTGAGAAACCTCCATATTATTACCCACAATGACTACACCAGTTTGCATTCCCACCAACAGTACAAGAGGGTCATTTTTCTCCACATTCTTGCCAACCTCTGTTGTTTCTTGTTTTTGATTTTAGCCATTCTGACAATTGTGAGATGAGATAACTCATTGTGTTTTGATTTGCATTTCCCTGACGATGAGTTGAGTATCTTTTTATGTGTCTGTTGGGCATCTGGATGTCTTCTTTGGAGAAATGTCTGTTCATGTCTTCTGCCCATTTTTAATTGGATTATTGGGTTTTAGGTATTGGGTTTTATAAGTTCTTTATATATTTTGGATACTAACACCTTATGGAATATCAAAAAGAACTTTAAAGCATTAAAGAGCTTTGGAATGTCTTTAAAGTTTAATTTCTAGAAATACAGCAGAATAAACGTTTCTACTTGGTAGACTTTAAAGAGTTTGACTGAGTAGTGAAACGTTCAATGTGGCAAGGTGGACCAAAGAGGAAGAAAACAAGGTCAAATGACTTTGTGTTTCAACTTAGTGATAAATGATGTCAGCTAAGAAAAATATTATTAAGTGCCTTACTGTACACATTTTTATCTAGTTTTCATTTGGTACATTATAAGATGGCACATTCCAAAAACCATTACATGCAGAGAACAATCCTTTTCCAATCTCTTGTGTCCATACTTTCCCATGGATATCAACATTAGAGTGTTTATTGCCTTGAGCTCAATCAAGGTATTGCATGACTTTAATGTAAATCTTTTAGTGTTCTGTAAGGTCATGGCATAACTGATTTTATGTAGTATAGATAGTTCTCATTTGTTAATTAGTTGCTCTGCTCCTTCTCTTTCACATTGAGTATAGTATCCACAGTTATTCCTATATCCTGAAGGGACCAGGCTTCCTCCATATCCAGGGGCTCTCTGGGAAAGGAAGTAAAAATGTTGTATAGGGATGTGTGGTACCTGATTTTCATCATCCAGTCAAATAAGACCGGTAAACTGCAAGACTAAACAAACTTTCTTCTCAGGACCCACTTGGATGCTGGAGGGCAATAACTACTTTTTCAGCTGTTTCAGGAGATTCTTCAGGTTGGTCAAGAAGCTCCTTCTGTGTGGGCTCTTCAGCAGTTGGTGAAACTTTGGTTGGGGCACCTGGGTGGCTTAGTCAGTTAAGTAACCAGCTGTTGATTTCTGCTTGGGTCGTGATCTCAGGGTCCTGAGATCCAGCCCTACAATGGGTTTGGGGACGGGCATGGAGCCCGCTTAAGATCCTCTCTCTCCTTCTCCCTTTGCCCCTCTCCCTTGCTCATGCAGGCACACTCTCTCCCTCTCTCTTGCTTGCTCACTCTCAAAATAAATAAATAAATAAATAAATAAATAAATAAAGGATTAGGCAAATTGAGTCTCTGCTCCTTTTCTCTTTGATGTTTCAAAAAATGTCTTATTCATTTTCAAGCACCAAATCTTCATCACCCCCAATTTTATGACTATTGCTTAACTTCAAGGTTTCACCCATCATCTGATAAAAGCACTCTTCCAGTTTTCTCAGTTTCATTTCCTGATGGGGGTCTTAGAACATTCTCTAGGTATCTACTGGCCTTTTTACCCTGTGCTGCTTCTTTTTCTCTGACAAGTTTTTGCCTTTTCTCATTCTTCTTTTCTTCTTCTTTCAGATACACTTGGAAAGATTCAAATGAATTAAGCCATGAGGTAGTCATAGAAATAATTAAAGTAAGAAGAGCAGGCAGTAAGAAAATCTGGACATATAGCAAAATTAGATCTTTAATTCTTAGATCAGGGATCCCATGCTGAGCTCCAGACACAAGAAGGGAAGAGTGGAGAGGAGGAAAATGCCAATAACCCCATGAGAAGCCATAGTGGCAGAAGCCCCACATCTGGGCAAGAAGCTGAATTTTCTTAATACTTGTCAATTTCAAAGAACTATATCAAAACATGGAAAAATGGCAATGGGATTTTTCTCAAGCCATATTTTACAATTTTATTAAAATTTTAATTTTCCTCTAGTATAATATGTTTTAAAGTAGATTTAAAATCTCCCCAGGCATATGGGACCATTTGAGTTAGTGGCATATCATCAATATACCAAATTTCTCAGGGAGGTGTGTTGGATAGCAACAAAAAGTGACCTTCAGTCACTAGAGGTGAGAGGGTGGGACTGAAAATTCCACCCCTCTAATACATGGTTGGCTCTGCTGGACACCAACCCCCATCCCTTGGCGAGTTCTAAAGTCACCTCATTAACATAACAAAAGACACCTTTGCTGCTTGCCTTATTTAGGGAATTTCAAGGCATTTAGGAGCTCTGTGCCAAAAGGGGGAATGAATGCCAAATATATATTTGTTATTATAAATCACATCACAGAGGTTATCATTCAAGTCATTTTGAATCTTTTGAATGAGTTATACTATTTCAGTACATGTATTTTTTTTTTTAAGATTTTATTTATTTATTTGACAGACAGAGATCACAAGTAGGCAGAGAAGCAGACAGATAGAGAGAGAAGGGGAAGCAGGCTCCCTGCAGAGCACAGAGCCTGATGTGGGGCTCGATCCCAGGACACCGGGACCATGACCTGAGCCGAAGGCAGAGGCTTTAACCCACTGAGCCACCCAGGTGCCCCTCAGTACATGTATTTAAAAGACAACAGAATGATGGGATTTGTAAGACTATTTTCAAATAAACATACCTGGGAAGGAACATTTTTGGGAGGCTCTATACGAATGCTTGGATCCCATTCTCCAGGAGGGAGAACAGTAACCTGATCCAAAAATTCATCGATTCCTGATACCAAGTCATTGCGATCTTTAGCTTTGTAAGCAACATCATGAAATACCTATAGGAGGAAAAGATAAAAACAATAAATAAAAGATAAAAAAGTAATTATAAAATCTTAAGGCATTCAGTGTTTTCATTTCCCAGTTATCTTACATATGATTATCACAATTTAAAGAAATAGGCAGCTCTAACTAAAGAAATTTTTAATGTAAACAATTATAATTTAGTTTATTCTATGAATTCACATAAATATATATTTTTCTTAGAATGTAGAATGAATGTTGAAATTTCTGGAGACAAGAGTAAGAGAAAGGGAAAGGAGTAAGAAAGGATGCTCATTAAACTAGAATTAAGGATTCAAGTTTGCCAGAGGTTATTTATGTGTGGGTAAATGAAACTTTCAGAAAGAAGCCCCTGCTTAAAAATAGAGATAAGATCTATAGACTATATTAAAAATTTTAGCAATATTTATATGCTGGAACATATAAACCAATTAAAAAGGTTTATTTTGTTTTAATTTTTTAATAATGATAAAGTTATAAATTAGTAGTCTCTGGGTATATATCATATCTATAGAGTGTAGCAAGCATATTTCCATTCAAGGTGAGTTCCATTCACATATACACACATGCACACTGTGGTAGTCCTTTAGGCTATGATGGACACTGGAGATCTCCTAGACACAGGGGAAGATTTCACTCTTTGCCTTCTTCGATACTGGGGTTAGGTGTGTCCGATTCAGGTATACATATGTCACTTTCAAGTCGAGGTAATGACAATCAGTGTGTAAGTTAACACATTGCCTTTTGTGTGCCATAGTGACTGAGAAAAAGCGAGTCGAGATGGAGCATTTATGGGCCTGGGTGCCTGAGGGACCATGATGAGCAGAGCCCCTCTGCCAACCCATGATAGACGCACAGCGTGATGAAAGGAAATCCTCATTGTTTTAAACCACTGAGATTGGAGGAGGTTATTCCTGCAGCATCGCTGAATCTCTTCTGACCAACACACTGAGGACAGATATACTTAACATAACAAATGAAGAAAGTAAAAATAAAGATAAATTGGAAAAATTTATCTATACCAAACATAATATAAATATTTCTGATACTTTTCATATTTCATATAATATGAAATGGAACAAATATTTCAGGCTTGGAGCTAGTAAATTATTCTTTATGCTGAGCTGCATAGTACAGTGACCACATACTCCAAAATTTCCAGGGAAATTGTGCTTTCAGATATTTTATCTACTTTTAGACCATTTGTTTTTCTGGTTTGATACTTAATCTAAACTTCTTCAGCAGAAGAGGTAATGATTATTTTCAAAGGCTTTCTCCTTACTTTCCAGACAAGAACTTTTCACAGAAGATCATTGGTGTGATAAATATACAGTCATTGCTTACGATAAAATAAAGACACCAAAGATACAGTTAATGGTTTAGTTGTATTTGGGGAAAGATATATTTTGTTAAATATTGACAATACTGATTTCCCTGCCACAACCCACTGAGTTCATAGCTCAAGATATCTACCTTCTAAAGAGTTTTATATGGCCATAAGACCTAATCTGGACATTAAAGAATTACAAATGTTTTTAATCCCAAGGAGAGTTTAGCTACTTTACTCTTTCCCTGCTAGTAACAACTCTCTTGAAATCTTTCTTGAGTTGATCTCTTAATTTAAAAATTGCTTCAAGGGATCACATGATCTCATACCTGTTTTAGATAAATGAATGTCCAAATTCATCCAAGACAGCTGATTTCCTATTATCTTAAAATTCCTCAGAGATATAGATACCACAACTTGTATGATTTTAAATTAAAAACATTGTTTACTATTGATTTCCTATCACCAGTTTCCCCAATAACTCATTTACTTTAAACAGCTCCGCTCCCTTTTCTTTATGTAGCTAGCCTAACATTCTGATATCAACATTCGTTTGACTTTTCTTTTCTTTTTTTTTTTCAATTTCTTTTTTTTTCATTTGACTTTTAAGAGAATTAAAGCAGGATCAGACATCTTGTTAGATCAGACATCTTTTTTTTTTTTAAAGATTTATTTATTTGTTTATTTGACGGGGGGGGTGGGGGAGAGAGAGAGAGATCACAAGTAGGCAGAGAGGCAGGCAGAGAGAGAGGGGGATGCTGAGCAGAGAGCCCGATATGGGGCTCGATCCCAGGATCCTGAGATCATGACCTGAGCCGAAGGCAGTGGCTTAACCCACTGAGCCACCCAGGTGCCCCTAGATCAGACATCTTGTTAGAACTCTCCTAACACCTTCTTTTCCTTAATTGTTTTCATTACAATTATTTACTGTAATTAATTGTTAATTACATAATTCGTTGTTTAATGCTTATTTTCCCTGCTAAAACATGAGCTCTGAGCATTCATTTACTATTTATCAAACTATTTATATGCTAAGGATACAGCAGTGAGTAAAATCAACAAAAATCCAACCCTCATGAGCTTTCCATTCTAGTGGGAGGGGAGAGAGAGAAAACAGGCAATATAGTGAGTATATATTTTGTCGGAGGGTGTTAAGTTCTATGCAGAAAAATGAAGCAGGAAAGAGGAATAAGGGTATGACTAGGGGATGCTGTAATTTTAAATAGGGTGATTAAGGAAGGCCTCAGTGAGACATTTCAGCAAAAAACAAGGTATTGGAAGCAAGAGCTCTTCAGGCAGAGGGGACAGCCATGCGAAGTCTCAGGTGAGAGCATGCACTGTATTTGAGAAATAGCTAGGAGGCCAGATCCTGGGGAGAAGTAAACTAGAGGGAGAGCACCAGGAAATGAGGTCTGAGAGGAAAGGTCAGAGGGGCAGAAAGTCATCCTGTAGGATTTTGTAGATCACCATAAGAATTATGAGATAAGAGGCCATTAAGGGCCCTGAGCAGAAGAGCAGCTCTAGCTGTGTATTGAGAACAGAATGAAATAGGTAAGGGCAGAGAGAACAAGTAGGAGTCTATTGCAATAATAGAGTAACAATGGTGGCCGGGACAGGTGAAAAGAGTAAGAACCAGGTAATAACAGTTCAGAAAGTCAAAAGTAGTAGGATTCCAGATATATTGTGTAAGCGGAACCAGGAATATTTACTGATAATCCAGATTTGAGTGTGAAAGATAATACAGGAATCAAGGATGACTTCATAAGACCAGTGACCATGGCTTTATTTTTTTTTTAATTTTTAAAAAATATTTTATTTTTTTATTTGAGAGGGAGAGAGACAGATTGAGAGTGAGAAAGCACACAAGTCAGGAGGAGGGACAGGAGAAGCAGAATCCTCACTGAGAAGGACACAAAGCTCGATTCCTGGACCCTGGGATCATGACCTGAGCTGAAGGCAGGTGCTTAACCAACTGAGTCACCCAGGTGCCTCCATAGTTTTAATTTCCATCGCACAACTAGGAACTGTCCCTTCTTTCCTTCCTTCTTCCTCCTTCCCATCATTCCTTCCTTCCACCCATCCACCCATTTTTTCCTCCATCCTTGCCTCTCTTCCTCCCTTCCTTTCTCTTCTTTTTAAAAGACAGGAGATTCCAGATCATCTTTTGTAAGGTGATAGAAATGATATAGTAGGGAGGGAGAAACTGATAATGTAGGATCCAGAGTGGATAATTAAGAAACAAAGTTCCCATCAATACAGTAGGTGGGAAGGATCCAGAAAAGGAGACTGAGAAAAAACCAGCAATGAATTAGGAGGAAACCTCAGTAAATGTATTTGTTTCCTTCAAGCCTGCTTTTACTATTTTTGGACCTTTGTTCTTCCATGTATTTCTTAGAATAAGCTTATCAAGCTCCTCAATAAATCCCAATGGGTTTTTAAGTGGAATTGCCTTGATGTCTCTCTCTTCACCATTGCTTGCCTAAATTGTTGCAATCCTTCTTAACTGGTGTCTCTGCTTTTCCCCCTTGCTCTTCTACAAGCCAAGTGATGCTTTTAAGATGTGAGATAAATCATGTCATTTTTCTACTCTAGATCTTCCATTTGCTTTCCAAATCAAAGTCCTTATATGACGTACAAATACCCTACACAGACTGGCCCACTGTCTCTTTGACCTCATTGCCTACTGCCCTCTCCCTTTCTCCCTCCTGCCCAGCCTTGTTGTCTTTTTTGCTGTTCCCCAGATATTCCTGGCATCTCCTGTCTGAAAGCATTTTCCTTTGTTTATCCTTTTGCTTGGGAAGCTCCTTCTTCAGATATTTGAATAGCTTGCTCCCTCTCCTCTTTTAGGTTCCTGATTTTAACATACAACTCTCCCCATTCCATCCCGATCTCACTTCCCTGCTTTGGTAGTTTCCTCCATAGCATTTATGACCACATACCATATATTTTATTTACTTATGTTATGTGTTAGTTCATCTTATCACTAGACTAGTAGCTCAATGAAAGAAAAAGCTTTTGTCTATTTTGTTCACTGATAGAGCCCCAGAACTGCAAGAGTACCTGATAAATAGTTCAAATTCAATAAATATTTATTGAATGAATTAATAAAGAACAAAGTAAAGGAGTAATTTGTCCTACTAGAGACCAAGACTTATTACAGTAAAGATATTGTAATTAAAATAATGATGACACAGAGATGGGTGGGGGTTTTTTGTTTGTTTTTTTGAAAAGCACTCATTGTTAACAATTGAATAAATGATGGACTAGCCAGTAAATGGTGCCAAGCCAAGTGATTATTTAATAAAAATGAAACTGGATCTTTACTGACCTCCCACATGAAAAGCAATTCCAGGTATATTAAAAACTTATAAAAAAAAACTTATATATGAGAGAAAAAGTATAAAACTCATTGAACATAAAATAAAAGACTATTACCTTGGGGTAAGCAATAGTATACATTTCAAGGTTTTAGTTTCAAAACAAAGCACATAATTAATTTTAGTTGCTCTTCATGGAAAAAAAAATAAAGAAGAGATGTCCAATAATGTGAGATGCCAATAGAAGATTAAGAGACATGAGTGCTGAACATAGAATAGCATATTCTATAAACAGGGACCTTACTGAAAGCAGTTTGAGTAGAGTGGTAGTGACAAAAATCAGGCTGTAATACACTGAGATGTATGAAGCTAAAATAACCAGGTCCAGGAAGATTCTACTCCTTCAAAGCTTTTGAAATTCAGATTCAGTCAATAGTTCTTCAATGGTAGATGCGATGTGAAGCCGTGAGGGATTTCCTTTTAAGGATGGGGAAAACCTGGACATTTATTGAATATATACTTCCTAAGTAACTACTATATTTGGGCATGTTTGCTGATTGAACAGAAAGAGTTAGTGTTGACTTGAAATCTGGGTAAGAGAGAAAATTCTTGGCAAAAAATTCCAGAACAAGAAGAAAAAAAACAATGCCACTCTTAGTAACTTTTTTTATTTTTATATTCCTTTTGTTTTCATAAAACTGTTATTTATGTTAATATATACTCATTTTATTATTTTTAAATCAATTATATAAATACATATTTTTTTAAATTCTCAGTTTTAAGTTCTACTATGAAAAATATCAGCATACTATTTATATAAACAAAAGTGATTTGGCTTGCTTAATAATGTTTAAGAATGTTAAGGGATAAATACATTGGCAGTAGTGCCAATAAGCAAAATCATATGATTCATCGCTAGCAATGCTTAACGGAAAGAAAGAAAATAGTTTACCAAATTGATTCAATGTGAGGTATTTCTAAGCTGACTAGCACATTCAGTCATTAACTCATTAAAAAAAAAAAGATTAAACTCTGTCACGACCAGACACTATGCTAGGTCTAAAGATACAAAGGAAAAGACAGACTGACCACCTACAAGAAATTTCTAGGATGGAGAGGAGAAAAACCACCAGAGTTCAGTCAACAAATATTTATTTGAGCACCTGACAAAATCAGGGAACAAAAATGAGTAAGTGGTAACTGCTAACATGGAATTTACAGTTTGATACCATAGTCTGATTCACCACTTTCTTAACTAAACTCTATGAATCAATATATTGCATTTTACTCTTAATGAGTTAAGTATTCATTGCCTTCAAAGCAATTAGATAAGCAGAACAACTTCTCTACTTGGGTTTTGAACAAAAAAAAAGTTCTTTCTCTTTTAAAACCATTTAAACTTTTTTTTTTTTTGATACTCAATGGGTCTATTATTATAACCAATTGCTCTCATTTTCTGGAGTAACTTTCTGGCTATTTCTGCTTCGCTATCCCACTGCTCACAGAGACTTACAAATCGCCCCAAAACGAACTTCTAAACTTTCAAGTTGAAGAAATTTATGTTTGAGCCTGCGTTTAGATGGCTAATGCTTGCTCTCAAATTGGGTAGTTCTTATTAGTCAAGGAAATAGATGGAAATCCTTTCTCTGCTCTCACTCTAAATCTATAATTTAAAAAACATGGATGCTTTCCTGTTGTTCCATGGCCACTTGATTAGTCAAAAAAACTTTGGAACTGACATCTTCCTGTTAAGAAAATCTTGACTTCTAATTGAGAAAGAGAAGAATTAGGAAGAGAAATATCATAAGTACATGTGAACCTCCCATGATGCAGCATGCTCCTCTCACCATATAATATACCTCATGCCCCAGAAATATCTTATTTCTTAATGTGGTAGATACGGAAACATAATATAACATGAAATATAAGTGCATAAAAGTGACAACACTTAAATTGTGGACTGCAAATTACAGTGTCATATATTTTGCAAGACTGTAATAACTGCAAAATATTAAGCAATATGGAAACACTAAAAGCAAAGATACCATGAGTGTCTTCTCAAGAGAATTCTACTAGAGCAGGTTTGTGGTCCTCATGAAGCCCTTTTCCAATTTCTCTGTTTTCTTCCAGATTTCCTCAATAATGTGATACTGTGGAGAACTGAGTAGTGACCTCTTAAAACATGGCCACCTGAACCTTAGAATGTGACCTTATTTAGAATAAGGGTCTTTGCAGATGTAATGAAGGTAAGGATCTCAAGATAAAATCATCCTAGATTAGGGTGGGACCTGTACCCAATGATGAGTATCCTTATGAGACAGAAAGGGAGGAGACACACAGAGGCACAAGGAAGAAGACCTTGTAAAGATGGAGGTAGGGATTAGAATTTTGCCACCACAAGTCAAGAAACCCTAGGAGCCACCAGAAGCTGGAGAGACAAGGAAACATTCGCCCCTAGAGCCTTCAGAGAGAATGTGGCTCTCCCGCTGACACACTGACTTCACACTTCCAGTCCTCCAAAATGTGAGAAAATAAATTACTCTTGTTTTAATCACCCACTTTGTGGTAAGTCTCTATGGCAGCCATAGGAAATGAAAATACTCATTAAGCTGATTCTTTCTCAAATTGATGAAAAATGTGTTTTTCTTCTAGCATTTGGTTTCCTATGTGTCAATACAATAACGGATCCATACAAAACCATAAAACGTAAGTTGGACAGATATAATAGAATTTATATCACCAGACAAGTTCAAATTTTTCAGATTTCATAAACCTAGGAAAAATTATATACAATAGTAATCCACTCTTTTTGCAGATTTTCAAGTATCCAAAGCCAAAGTATTTCAATAAATACATTAAATTATTTAGATGAGATTCTAAAAAATGCATAACCTGTTTGTTATTTACTACTGAATTTTGAATATATGACCCTTCTGTGATCTTTTGCATCCACACTTTAACAACAGATTCCCATAAGGTACTAGGGAATACAAGAAATCAGTTATATGTTATTTTTATGTTCTTATTTTTGTGATCATACACCTCTTTGAGAAGCTGATAAAAGCTTTTTCCAGTCCAAAAAAATTACATACAATTTTTTTACATAGAAGAATTTGTGTGCTGTATCAAAGAGATCACAGGTCCCTTGAAGTTCATCTATAGCTCCTCTAATGGTTCAAAGACCCTCAGGTTAAGAACATTCAGGCAACTGTAAAGAGAGTTGATAGATATTGCATAGCTTTTGGTGTTGTATGTACTATTCAGATAAACTACCATTGTTTTTTCAGGTCCTAAAATTATTTTGCCAAAAACGAGATTTCTAATGATATTAAAAATGGGACTCACTTTAGCAGCACATACTCTATAGGAGAATATTAATAAATACATTCTAAGTGTCACCAAATCATTTTCTTTAGAATACGAGGTTTTAAAGCATCATACTCATGTGTGTGAATTTGTTACCCCTTTCAAACAAATTTTTCCAAAGGAAATTTTATAGTGGAAGCACAGAAGGATGGGGGGTTCCATAGAGAGAAATCTGATTCACAACAGATAGTCATGAATACAGGAACTCCAAAAGTTAAGTGTACCTAGTAGGGGAAAATGTTCCCAATGAACTTGAATAAATACCTCATCTGTCATTAGGGTTGCAATTGATCTGCCAATCTCATGGTACTGTTGACCCTTTCCCAGGGGTCCCAGAAGAATGAACAAAAATCTGTAATTAAGAAGAAAAAATACAAAAAGTTTCATGGTAGAAATACAAAAAACAATTCCAGTAGTTACAGAATGACTCAGCACAAAAGAATTATTTAAGATGAGGACTTCAGTATAAAATAATATTTTTTCACAGTTTATTACTATTTTAAAGCATTTTTATAATGATTGACTTTTATTCTTAAGGTCCTTGAGCAAGGGAAATCCATGGTTATTTTGAACTCAGTGTTTTCCCATTTAATTACCTGTAGAGCCTACATGGTAGGTAGTGAAAATTTTAAGGATTCTATAATCCTTAGAGGAAGAAGGTGAGAAAAGTAAAGTATGATTAAATCTTTCTGAATTACAAGGAAGAACTCACTAATATGCAAATTATAGAATGAGGTTAGGAAGAAAAAGGTAATATAATATTATAAACAAAGCAAGAACATATAATAAAAAAACAGTAGGTATATGTAACATCTACATTAAATTGAAAAAATTATTGTCAAGAATCAAAGATCAGTTAGTAAGAAAAGATAGAGAGTTAATGATCTATTAATTCTGATTATGGGGGAATAAAAATACAGGCTGCATGGCAGTATTCCATCTAAATTAGACTGAAAGCCTAGTAAAGTCACCAGCACAACTGGAGATTTTGAAGAAATCAGTACATGCTCTGACTTTGGAGGACTGGTAATTGTCTTGTCTCTGAAAAGGTCAATGCTACAGTGAAATCGTGAAAAATTTTAAATGCCATATATTCTGCAATATAATTCAGTGGTATTAATTTGTTAAATGGTTTATGCTCTTAAATGTGAAGAATCATAGTTTCATAAGCTTTAAAGAAACATATACTATAACCTTACCCTTCATTTAGTTACAAACTTTAGCGATTGTGCATGCTTTTATGTAAAGCATATATTATACAGTCTTGGAAAGTCTGACATTAATTTTTTGTCAGCTGTACCTGATTCCAAGTCAATTTTTACTACACAGAAATGCCCACTATAAATTTAAAACAGGAATAGCTTAATGTGGTGGCAGGGGCTTTATCAACTATAATACTTTCAAGAAACTGTAATCTATGTACATCTTGCCATTTTTCAGGTTTCTACTCCATGGGCTATTTATAAAGTCCTAAAAATTTATTTTCTGACATTTTTACTATGTGATGCTATTATATTCATGGTGTGCCCTTTTGTCCCCCTAAGAGAGAATAATTAGGAACCTCGGACAGCTTGCTTTATTCTATTTGTCTAACTAATCTTCTTCCATTTTTCACCTTTCCAAACTAAATAGTCTAGTCTTTTTAATCTCTCCTTATACAATGGCTCTCCTGTGCCCCTAATTTCTCCTCCATTGTTCTCTACACATATTTTACTATGTCAGTATGAAATGAGGTCACCTAAACCTTGACAGTTTTCAAAGTGAGGGTATATAACCCTATTAAGGCTTTTCTGTACTCCTGGGAATTTTTCTTTTCTTTCCTTTGAAACACAGGAACTATCCTTGTCATACAGAGCCATGATTGACGCAGAATTTCATCAGACATCTTCCTAAATGGTGGAAAGGGAATGCGCTGCTTGGAAGACTGAAAAGGAATTTTAAACTACTAAAATACTACCTCTACAATTAGTAAGTCTGACATCTTAAATCCAGTTCCCAAATTCCCAGAAACTCTGAACAGGTCACAAGGTGTATAAAGAAAATGCAGTCTAATCATAGTCAGATGCCACTTTAATGTGCTCAGGACATCGTCACTCTTTTTTAATAAAAGTTGGCATATATCAGAACTCTGAGTAGCCCTCCAACAGGATGAACAGACACTTCTTTCTATAACCTGAGTGGTAACCAGGCTCCTGCTTCAAATCTGTTCCTGTCACAGATTCAGGGATAGGTACTGTGTGTGAGTGTTGCAGGGGGTGGGGTGCAAGCGGAGGGTGGGAGAGAATCTTAAGCAGGTACCACACCCAGCATGGAGTCTGACATACAGGGCTCAGTCTCACAACCCTGAGATCACGACCTGAGCAGAAATCAAAAGTTGGTCGTTTAAGCACCTGAGCCCCCCATGCAGACCCAGCGATAGGTACTTGAACACCAAATCCAGTATTAGTCAGCTGAGCTCTAATGAAATGAGGCCTCTCCTGGGAAACTGTTCCATATTTTTGGAATATCTTGTACATAAAGCACAGAGTGATGCAATTTTCTGTGTTTTTAGTTAAGGCCAAAGGTCCATAAGAGGAAACGTTTTTGGGGGCGCCTGGGTGGCTCAGTGGGTTAAGCCGCTGCCTTCGGCTCAGGTCATGGTCTCAGGGTCCTGGGATCGAGTCCCACATCGGGCTCTCTGCTCAGCAAGAAGCCTGCTTCCCTCTCTCTCTCTCTCTCTGCCTTCCTCTCCGTCTACTTGTGATCTCTCTCTGTCAAATGAATAAATAAAATCTTTAAAAAAAAAAAAAAAGAGGAAACGTTTTTACAAACCCAGTACCATAGCACCTGAACTTTGCATCATTTTAAATTAGCAGAGGCATTCAGTGTTTGGAAGGGGAAGCATACTAATAGGACCTGAAACAGTCATAGCATCAACCAAAGGGCACCAATCACGAGGGAAATGGAGTAGGTGCTACTGTGGGAATACAAATGGCTGTCTGTATATAGAAATCCCATTTAATAGAGGGAAAAAGGAAGGAAGCAAGATCCCCTGGATGAACTACTAGGAACATAACATGCTAAAGTCAAGAGTCTTCTTTTTCATCACAATTTTGCCCATGGACATATATATTATCTACGAAATAGAGATAAGTGATAAACAATGTAATTTGGTTTGTATTATCCCTAAGTTGTTAGTTTTTATGTGTAGTTAAATGGAAAATAAGTTTAGGTAATCAAATTAAATTTGTACTATTTTTTTAAAGATTATTTATTTATTTATTATTTATGAGAGAGAGAGAGAGCATGAAGGGGGGAGGGTCAGAGAGAGAAGCAGGCTCCCTGCTGAGCAGGGATTCCCAATGAGGGACTTCATCCTCAGACTCCAGGATCATGACCTGAGCTGAAGGCAGTCGCTCAACCAACTGAGCCACCTGGGCCCCCTAAATTTGTACTTTTGATTTGAATTCAACCACAGTACCACAATGTTGTTACCAATGATTTTCAGATTCTGGGTATGGGAAGCATACTGTGCCTGCGATGGAAATACACAGTATATTAGATAGACATCTCTTAAGGATGGCACACACATGTACTCGGAAGGCTGACTCATTTGAGCATAAGCTAAGCCTTCAAAACCTTTACCTTTCTGAGTCTGACCAGCCTACAGTCTCATGCAATCTTTGAGGCAATCCTAACACTTTACCGTTTTTACCAACCTTATAAGAAATGACTTATGTGGTGATATAGACCAGGGCATTCAGAGTTGACAAGCAAGCCTGAAAGAAAACACTGGAGTTTGAGAAGAGGGAGGAAAGAACAGAGTAATTTTTGAAATATTTTTTCTCCTCTCCCACAAACAAGAAGAAATGATTTTGTGAATGACACATTAGTTTCTAGAAAAAACTTTCAAAGGAAATTATATTTACTCCTTGTTTTTCCATTTGGTTTGGTTTGGTTTGGTTTTGGTTTGAGGGGGGATTTATTTAAAAAAAAAATTGTTTAAGAAAAATGCAGATGATGCTCTGATACTTTTTACCTGGTTGGAATTGGGACTTCAGCCAGTCCTTGAAGCAACACAGCAGGAGACAACCTGACAAACGCAACTACAGTTCGATCCAAGAACTCCAACTCCCCTACTAGGATGTTTGAAGCCTCAGCACCTGGAGGAATCTTTTTCATAAAATGCAGATCAACCTGAGAGTATCACAAAGTAATATAAATCAAAATTAGCTAAATCATATCCTAGCACAGCGCTTCATACACGGTAATCCATCAATAAACATAGGTGAAATAAATATAGTTTTTATAAATATAACATAAATAAAGTTTTAAAATAGTTTAACATCTCATTTTCCCTTTAAAAATAATAACTTTTTTCTCGTGTATTTTTCTATGTTCTCATAAATAAGCTGATACTCTAGTTTCTCTATTTCATGTTTTTAAAAGGCACTTCTTAGCATCAGCAATCTTGAAATTTTCAGGGAGAAAAATGTATGTGTTCCAGTAAATGAATATTCTTTCATCATAATTTAATTTGTATTGACCAACAGATTTAGAAGATTTATACTATGTTATCTTAATTTTGTGCACATTTCAATTAATACTCAAAATATGCCTATTTCAAAAGAAATGTGACCATTTTTCTCCTTACAGCATAAATTATGACTTTAGTCTCCATCTTTCTTCTAGTTTTTCTATATCTTTTACACTCTATATTTGACCTGATTATTCTTCAATTTCAATTTCTCATCAGAAATTAGAATTTAGATATAGCAGAGTAAAGAAAACAATAAAGGTATTAATATTTGAAGTTACTGAAGAACCATAGTTGAATTTCTGATATGAGATGTCTGTGATTGAAATGAATGCACACAAAACAAAAGTGATCACTAACAAGAAGAAATGCTTAAAAGGTGAATTCTGGAAAATGACTGTAAAACATTCTTAAGAGTAAATATCAATCTTTATGCACAGGTCCTCAGTGAAAACCAAGCAGTGACTCTAAAGTCAATTTCACAAGGCCTATTTCTTGTTTCTAATTCAGTTGAGTTGCTCTTTATGGGTATCTGTTTGTAGGGAAAATAAGAGTTTATCTGCCTTAGTAATTGGTTTTATGCTCTCCTGTTAATGAAATGGGGGCCCAAGGTCAAAGTCGGGATAGCCAAGAGAAAGAGAAAAGAGCTCTGGCAAACACAGGTGAGGTTAAGAAGATTTTTTTCTTTTGCAAATTTAATGATTTGAGAAGATTTTTTCCAAGAAGTTTAAAAATCCAAGAAAAAAATTTAAGGATGAGTACCTTACGAAGTCCATAGCCAGACTGTAGTGACTACATTAAATATGTTACTTTCTGAAATCAAGACCTCAGCATAGCTAGTTAGAGGTTTATAACTACTTAATTTTTCTGTAAGATAAGGGTGCCATAAAACATAAATCCTGTTATATGAAGTACACATTTTATCACAAGGATTAAACATAAAAATAATCTGTAATACTCCACTAAAAGCATTAAATAGAACCCAGGTTCTATTTTAAAGAAAAAAATTATTTAAAAAGCAAAACTGCCTATAAAAAATTATGATAAGTATTATAAATTCCAAAGTTTTTATTCTACAAATATATTTCCAAATATAAATTTGTAAACTCATAAAACATATGCATTGGGATATTACATGGTAGATATTTTCCTTTAATGGAATCTAACTTTTTAATTTATAAATACAAAGTATTTATTTACCTTAATAATAGAAGGTTAAATTTCAGGGGAATTATTATCATATTTTCATTTTTATTTTTGTAGCTAGAAGAAATGCACATATTGAAAATGCTTTAAATTAGTAATGCTTTACAATTTTACAATAATGCATAAACTTTCAAGAAGGGAATAAAAGATTACCTATACACTATTAGCCCTTTGACAAAAGCACAAAATATCTTCATAGGTCTTTTAGGGACTTAGAAAGTAAACAACTAAGTTTTTTTCTCTTGATGGAAAAAACAATTATACAATGTTAATACACTGGAATAAAATTTAAAGTGAGAAAACAGCTTTTTAAGAAAATGTGTAGTTGATAAATATGAATTATATTGGCAATACCTGTCATAACTTTACTGAGAAATTTAAGTTCTACCCAAAATGAGTTTCTATAAACTCATTTATTGCTAGACAAATGCCAAAGCCTCTATCACAGAAGTCTGTGCCTCAGGCTGGTGGCAATCATACAAATAAATGTCTTAAGATCCAATTTAATTAAATCAAGGACTATATAGTGTGCTAAAATACGCAATTTTACAAAAGGAAATATATGATCCTAGCATTTGAATTTTTTTTGCATTACATAAAACCTAATATATCATCAATTTTTACCTGTTATTTAGAAAAAGCATAATTTCAGGTTTAGCAAATTTTGATTTAAAATGTAATAATTTATAGCTAAATAATATATATCTGGAATAGCCATTATATTATACTCATTACATTATATTACTCTTGGGATAGTCATATATTTGGGAGTGATAGATTATATAATACATTATCTAATTTATTATTATATTATGCAATTATATATTATGTTATTCTTGCATTAGCCCTATATTTTTGTATTTGGGCTATTATATTATTCAGAAGAACCGTGACAATCTAGCTACCTTTTAATATAACAGAGATCATATTTAAGAACCATAATTTAACCTTTTATAAAATTACAAATACCTAAAACTGCTCTGAAGAACTAGGCTGAATTATATCTCTAAGACAATCCTTAAGTGGAGTCAAACAGCTGAAAGGAACATAATGAAACTAGAATTTTCTGGTTCTCTGAATAGGACCTTTAAGTAATCAAGGTATATGCTCTAATGAATATGGATTCACACCCATGCTTCTGGGCTCTTTAGACCTTTATGCTAAGAAGGGGAAGATGTTTTATTCTGCATTTGGTACGTGAGCTGCAAGTGAGAAACAGGTATATCTCTAGGGAACAAGGTTGGACAGAAGATCATGGCAGAACAAGAAGTGTCTGGACAAGCCATGTGCTGAGATGTGAAGGAAACAGTGATGGGACTTTAAGGAGAAAGTTTAAGTCTTAAGCCCATTAGGGAAAGTACTAGAAAATTAATAGCAATTCTCTGAGGAGAAATGGTGTTGTGACCCTAACCAGCTAGTGATCTTGAGCAGCTCTCTAACTCTCTCTGGAATTCAGCTTTCTCACTTCCTAAATGAGAAGATTGCTAAGGTTTCCTACAGTTCGAGGAATTGAAAATCCATGTATTGTAATATGTTTCACATACTAAAGATAGATGCAGAAGAAAGTTCTTTCTACATAGAAAATAATGTGAAGTCTTCTTTGGGTCATTTGAAATAAACACCACCAACATCCTGGGAAACACTAAAATAGCCATCCTCTACATGTCAGTTTAAAAAACAAAAAGCAATAGACTTTTGACACATCTGCTTTTTAAAAGCACTTATTGGAAGCAAAAACCTGACAACCTCAGCTTATATTCAAAAACATTCCACAAATTAATAAATTTGATGAGCTTATCCATTGAAAGGGTTAAAAACATGTAGATTTAATGTACCTAGGATACAGTATTAGGTCACATAAAATGAATAAAGACTTTTTTTCCCCCTTAACATCTCAAAATTCTACTGGGTTTTGCAACCTACCTAATAAAGCTTAAATATTAACATAGCCAAAGCAACCTAGAGACTAGCTGAACTTTCATAAAATTCACTACCAAACTGAAATCATCAGGGCTAAAAACGCTTAATTCATATGCCTGTAAAATCTGGCACTAAAATTTGTTTCTGTAATGATAGATCATATTTGTTCTTTCCAAACCCTATTACTCTGCCCTCCCAGGTTATAAGGTAAGAAGTATTACTTGGAAAAAAGTTCCAGAACTAAAGGCTTGAATTACATTAAATCTCATAGGATTCATTCAACAAGTACATTCCAAGCACCATTCAAGGCACCAGATATCCAGGGGAGACCAAAACATATTAAATTTTTGGTCTAGTAGTTATTTTTTATGCTATTTTCAACTAATATTAAAACAACAACAATGACAATAATAAAAACCACTTTTTTTTTTTAAAGATTTTATTTATTTATTTGACAGAGAGATCACAAGCAGGCAAAGAGGCAGGCAGAGAGAGAGGAGGAAGCAGGCTCCCTGCTGAGCAGAGAGCCCGATGCGGGGCTCGATCCCAGGACTCCGAGATCATGACCTGAGCTGAAGGCAGCGGCTTAACCCACTGAGCCACCCAGGCGCCCCTAAAAACCACTTTTTATTGATGATCTGCTATATGCTCAGCACTCTGCCAGGCTCTCTATATTACCTCCTTTGATTTTTACAGCAAAATTAGAAATAAGCAATATTGTTCTTATTTTACATATGAGAAAGCTGAACTTCAGAGAACTCTTCCAAGATCAGATTGCTTATAAATGTTAGAGTTAGGATTCAAGATCTGATGTTCTTTCTCAAAAGCCATGTTCTTTACAATGTGCCATGATATGGACAAGAGACTGGGGAATAGAGATGGTTGGCACTGAGTAGAAGGCTGTAGAAATTTCACTTGCCTGTTAAAAGATGAAATGGACCACTGATTGGAAATGCAATAAGGAAGACAAGGATTAAAGGAAAGATTATATATTTTTCTCTCTTCTGTAGTTCTAATTGTTTGGTGGGGGGGGGGGGGGGGGAGGGAGACCTGAAGATAAGACTACTCTCTCCGATTGACAGTATCCATTTGCTTTCAGATGTGATAAAGCATTTGTGAAGGCTGCAAAGATAGGTCAGAGAACTAAAAGCAAAATGATATGGAGATATAAAATTCAGTGTCAAGGGGTTATATCCTTGAAAAAAGTTAAAAGGTAGTTTATTTCAAAGGATGTGATACATTATCATTGTTTTTGAGAGTGTTAAATGTGCCCCTGTTACACTGTTAGTGCCTGCATAAATAAGTAAGCAACTTTCTAGGTCATTGCTTTTAAGATATTGTTTCAAATGAAGAATTTCAGAAATTAAATGTATGGCAGTTTGTGACAATTTTATTCCAACTCGCAGATGAATGAAGATGTAATGCTTTAAGAAGATATGTTATTTGGAGCGGAAATGGAATAATACATTTGAACTGGCTTAATATTTGAATCGCATGCCTCCATGTGGTGAAATGAGCTTGGAACCACTGTAGAAAGATAGTCCGAGTATGCCCTCACCTCTCTCTCTTGCTGGTGTGGAGGTCCTTTTTCATGCCTTTGTTTCATCCCACAGGGACTAGTATGCCCCTTTTGTTGGCCTCCCAGTCCCTGCACGCATAATTAACAGACTTAAGCTGGTACACCGTGCTCCCATGGAGACTCCACCAGGCACCAGAGGGAGAACATGCACATGACTAGACCTAGACCGTTTAGGCACTGGCAGAGGCATTCTGAAACAGCAACAGGGAGCTGATCGCCATTCATCTTCAGAAGCTCGATGCAGGCAACTTCTACTCTGCCTCCCCTTCCCACCTCCTCCCACTGTTACAGTCATTGCCAGTGCTAAGTGCTTTCAGGGGAAAAAAAAAAATCACTCTGGGTTATTACTGTTTCAGCCACTCAGATAAAAAGAATCGTTGACCCTCTTTATTTTTCATCAATATGGAAACTCCTCTTTCCTGATCAAGTGTTAGTTTGCCATAGCCTACAATAGCACAGATACACTGTCGGGAACTTGCTAACCCAAATCACATGTATTCTATTTTCTTAGAATATGTTCAAGTCAATGATTTCATTTGAATTGTCTCTCTGTAGATGTATCCCTCAACAGAGTCAGTTGTTATGTTTTTATTCAAACCTCTATTCAGTCTTACTAGGTTCTAGTGTTTCCTTACACTAAGGCCTTCCTCGATCACCATAGTGAAGTTTATATCATATGGTTTGTTTTTCCACAAATAGAAGAAAAACGATTTTGGAAAAAAATAACCAGCAATAGTTTTGAACAATAAACTTCTGTTAACTTCTCTGTGAAGTCCAGCTCTCCTTTTTTTCTGTAAGAGATATATTATACCAAGTGGCTGAAACCTGAACACTATACATAAACTTACACATTTCATTTTGTGACTAAGCAAAATGTTACATGTGAATTTGAATGCTAACATCATCTTTAACAGTATCAAGCTTTGGCTAAGAAATAAAAAAAAAAGTGCATGCAAAAAGTTTGTCCACGCCTCTTAAAATGGGTAGTAATTTCTAGTAATAACTCAGTGGCTTATTAAATGAGAGAGAAAAGCTTACCTTGCTAAAGTCAACAGTGCTGTTTTCTCTGCTCACATCGTTTTTATTTTCAACACAGGCTGGAGCAGACTGAGGAGAAACAACCTGACCTGCTAAAAGAAATTGTTATTACAGAATACAAACAATTACTTACATAATTCTAGACAGATTGAGTGAAATATGAATTCATCTAGGCTATCATAGGTTTCTTAATGAGTTTATGAGGTAAGCATGAAGGGTCAATATAAATAGATCTATACCAATACAAATAGTATCATTTGTCTGTTACAGATAGAAATGGGAGAATTCAGTCAAGGAAAAGAAAGCCAATTCTCAGGTTAAAACTCCATAGCTGAACAGTTATTCTCTATGAAGAAGATTGTCTACAAAATATTTAAATCTAATCATGGTTTTGAAACATCATTGAGTTCTAATTTGTCCATAATGACACACACATATAAATGACATATATATATATATATATATATGACAAGATAGACATCTATGATTTAAGCTCAACCTGAAGAATTTAAAATGTAATTTTTTTAAAAGGGCAAATATTTTTCTATTTATTCAGATATATCTGAATACACAGCGTATCCATAGCTTCTATTCCACCTGAAGAAAACAATGAGAAAAAAATCTTTGATGAAAACGTCTAGAGATTTCTGTATGACAGGGGCAGTTAGAAATAACTTTCCCTTACACATTACAGACCCTGTGAATATGATTTTATCTTTGTTACTATTCAATTATGTAAGTATACTGATATTGCCCTGCATGAGAAAAGACCAATAATCTTGAACTGTGTTAGTTTTCCATTAACACTAACCCAGCAACTTAATTACTTTGTAGTTTTTTCCCATTATAGGGAAGCTTATGTTATTAGTTAAATGGACAGTAGAGGTGGGGATGTGACAATTGGTAATTAAATTCCACTATTCATGAAATACATCTTTTTCAATCACAGCTTATCTGAAATCTGTCCATATTCAGCAATTAAATGTTAAAAATTAACAAACTCTGCTTACTTTCACTTGCATCTTTCTTTTTCCCTAACCTCCTCCCACCCTCACTTATGACTTTTGCTGTGAAATGAGTAATGGCAACCCAGCTTTGAAGCCTTGACTATATTTATGACCATAACTCAGTGACTCCACTTAACTGCTCTTATTCCCCTCAGCCTTCAACAGGAATACTCTCTCCTCTCTCTGCCTGCCTCTTCTCTGCACCCTACCTAAATTTCAGTTTTATTCAAAGTTCACCTTTAGTCTCATCTTCTCCACCTACTAGAATCTCTACTTATCCAACCTTCTCTAAACTACTAGAGTATATACAAACAGAACCTTTTCTTCAAATTCTTTCCTGATATCCCACTTACCCTTTGTTACCTAGAAATTACCAAGAATGACTTAAAATCTAATAATTTGCTTTCAAATATTAACTGTAATTTTGCTTTTGGAATGATTAAGCCTCTCAAGCAGGGGTCATTCATTAATACGTACAATTTTGTTATGTTTTAAAATTGCTATATTGCCAGAAATAATGAACTTATGATTCTTCCAAAACATCAATATTTCTTTGCTATCACTACACAAATTAAAATAATACATTTGGTGAAGATTTTAAAATTGAACTTTTATTGTTTTTTTAATTTTTGTTTTTATTATTATGTTCAATTAACCAGCGTATTAAAAATGAGTTTTTAAAGCAAATTTACCTCCAGCCATATGCAGAAATTCTGATTATATCATATTCTATTTTTTTATATCATATTCTAAGAGATACATGAACTTCAGAGAAATGACAGACGTAAACTGCATCAATTATTTTCATTCTCCCATTTCTAACTGCCATGTGCGGCTATGACTGTGAACTGTTCATTAGCAGCCATTTCATTTATCATTCTCAAAATAATAACTGTAATTTAAAAAAACCTTTTACATAATGCATTTGTGCTACTAACAGATGTCTTCAATCACCAGTTTCACATCATTTCTCCATATTTTCATGAATTAGAACATTAGATATATTTAAACCTAAATTTACTGAATGTTCCGTATAGTTGAGAGGTGAAATTCAAGGCATGGGAAAATGAGATAAACATATATTGGCTTTCTTATAATAATTTATTTCATGTGATCTAAAACTGTGTGGAGGGACAATTATTTAATTCGATCAGCAAATACATACAAAAAGAGAGTTAACCCAATGCAAAATCACCCACTTTGAAGAAATTTAATTGGATAGAAAATATGCCATAACTTAAAATCTGAACAAATTGGATAGCTTGTGTTTTCATATATATACTTTAAAAGCAGAATATTTTACAAATTACCATCAGCTCATGTGATATCTTTAAAATACTGGCATTTGTA
This sequence comes from Lutra lutra, assembly GCF_902655055.1. NCBI lineage: Eukaryota > Metazoa > Chordata > Mammalia > Carnivora > Mustelidae > Lutra > Lutra lutra. Next base: position 59,540,914 of record NC_062280.1, on the reverse strand, counting down.
TTTCCTCTTATAAATACTAACACTTTGAGATTTATTGTTCTATTCTATTTTTGTTCTAAGATGAAAATTTTACAAAATATTACCTCATAAAGGTGATAATCAGAAAGAGGTTTGAAGTGTATCTCTATGACTATTTTCAGCGGTATGAATAAGGACCTAGTGGAGAGTACTTAACTAGCAGAAGATATTGGAGATGATAGGGAATTTCTTGTAAATTCTAAATTCTAGAGGTGTGAATAGAATATAGGAAAAAGGCATTCAAACTACCAACCTATGCTAGAAATATAAACCACAAATTTGATATGTTTTACACTTCAGAGGTAATAGTTAAATAAAGTAGTAAATGTAATAAATATACTTAATCACATCAAGAGTCCTGCAAAGTTTAAAGGGAACTCCACGTTTTATTTCTTGATATGTATATTAATTTGTTAAAATGAAACAATAGACATTAAAAGTTTGTATCTTCAGGGTAGTATCTGAAAACTTGGCAGGATGCAGAAAAACACATAGATATTATCATTTAAAAATTAAACTAACAAGTTTGGTTTGGGTTATTTTGAAAAAAAAAATAGAAGCCTTTAAGGGACATAAATTGTATTTGTTATATATCTAGGTCTATCTATATATTAGTAGATGTATATAACTGAAATCATGAAGTATAGTCTGTTGGATGGCCAAAAATTCCATAAATTAAAATAAATTTTATGACTATAGTCTTTGTCCTTGTAAACACTGATCTCTTTAGTTTATTCCAAAAATCACTGCCTTTCAGAGGAAGGGGATAGGCTTGGACTTCAAAACGACTTTTATTAACTTAAATACTATTACGAAAGAAGAATCATAAATATAGATTCTGAAAAGGCATCCCTTATTTTCTCTGATGTTTAAAACAATAATAATTCTCAGAATGTCAATTTTCAGGTATAGGATTTTACTTTCAACAAAAGTGAGAGTATGTTTTCTAATAGAATAACAAAGAATTTGTTGGGATATTTTTCCCTCCAGGACAAAATCGTATAAGGTTAGGATTTAGCACTCACATATATGTGTGGAAGTTTAATGAATGCTAATTTTTATGATACTCTTTCTAATCATGATGCCACAAAACTTTTGAACATACATATCTTTATTTCTTTATATTACCTTCATTTTATCCATTGATCACTACCCATATTAATATATCCTATAAATAAATGTCATTTCAATGTTTAATCACATCTGTTATTATAATATCTAAATAATTTTGAGGCATGAATATGGCTATCCCCCCCCCAAAAAAAAAAAACAAAAAGAGAGAGAGAAAGCGACATTTATTAACTCAGTAGCCTAATTATATTTAGAGTAGATTATTCAAAAACAAATGAAAAGTGGACACCATTAGTATTAACTGGGAAATGATCATGAGTATATAAATATAAGCATTTAAGAAACCTAACATCATCCTACATATGTTTAATTTTCCAAGCTTTTATAAATTTATTTATTTTTTTAAAGTGGGCTCTATACCCAACATGGGGCTTGAACTTATGACCCCAGGGACAAGAATCACATGCTTTACCAAATGAACAAGCCAGATGCCCCTATTTTTCCAGGCTTTTAAACTCAACTAGTTCACCATCTTAAACCCAAAACTCTAATATTTGTCATGCATCTTATTAATCAAAGTGCATAATATATAGTATTCATATTACCAAGTGTTTGAATTAATTTTCCTTTGAGTTATGAATTCACTTTTTTCCTCTGGACTTTCATGAGGGAGCATCTATCAGTTAGATAAAAAAGTTATTATAGATCATGGATTTTTCCAGGGCAAATTATAAAAGATGTGGGGCAAGCATAGGAGAAAACTGAGAGCAATTTAAGTAACTGATAATCAGAAAAGGAAAGTTCTGTCATTCTACTTGTTACTTCATAAATTTTTCATTAAGTCCATTGTGAGACTGGCATAGCCATTTCCCTCTTCATAAAGTTGTGGGGAAGGAACATGAAATTATGTCAAAGTACTATTTTTTTTATTTTAAGTAATGTCAGTATATTAAAGCATCTCATTATAGAAATGCAACTGTAAAATACATTCTCAAAATATCTGTAAAGTATCATATTAACTAATTTTAAGCCCTTACCTATAGTTTTCTTCTTCTTTAAATAAATTACGTACATAAGTATTGTAAAACAGCAGATTTTAACTTCTATTTGGCCAAATTCAAATCAATAGAATAATACATCACTTAAGTATAGCATTATTTGCTACTGCTTAATCCACTGAAGCTCATGCGTATTGAAGGAAACTGGGATGAAGACATAAAGGTACATTATTATTAACCTTGAGACCAAGCTGATTTACACTACCTCAGAAACCTTCAACGCATTTAGAGTACCCAAAGGGTAGGAGATGAGGGAGGTACAGAGATGAGATGAGCCTGTTAGAGACAGACACAAGACAGAGCAAAATAAAGAAATATAAAGATGAATGACAAGGTTACATACATGTGTAACAATACATTTATTCATGGGAATAGAAAACATGAAGAAAGAAAGGCTAAGTATTTAGAAAATGTTGATTAGGTGAGCTACATTTCAAAAACATAAAAGGTATGCACATAATTAAACTTGGAGAAAAATTAGTATGCCTGAAAATAATGTAAGAAACAATAAATTTAAACACATCATAGTAGATCTATTTTTGTTGTTAATATCTAGTCTTGATATTCCAAAACTCAGTAACAACAATATAGCCTCTGAACAGAACTGTCACTTTTGTTAACAAGTCACCTTGATTTTTTTCGAAACAATGGAAAGTACCTTTATTGAATAACAATGTTTACTTCTGACATCTACATGAATCTTTTAACATGTTTTCTCTCAAGTAATTCTAAGAATTGTAAGTCTAGGTTTTCTTCTTCGAAGGTAGAACATGATGTGGAATAATCTTTAAACTCTTTGGTACCTTACTTATGAAACCACAGTATTTAAAAAACATAAAAGCATATAGCTATCTCAACACATAAAAACATTACACATCTGAAAATAAAAAGTACAGCATTGTAAAAGAAGTGCTTATAAGGCGATAAAACTGATTTCCAAAAGCCATAAATAAAAGTCATGCACAATACACATGCGTACATTATTTTAAGGGCTGGAATCTACACAGGCCTACAGAATCAACTCATATCCCATGCTTCTAAATCTAAATGTTCTCCAGTAACCTGTGGTTTTGAAAGTAAGTTAGAGACCTTCAGCTCTGCAACTCCTTTTGCGATCCTAAATAAAAGTTGCCACTGGAAAGTATTTGTAACAGGACAGAGAAAAGATATTTGGAGGAAAAGAAATAGAGTTAGAATTATCAATGGAACACACTGGAATGAGAAGAACCTACACCTGAGCAAACACCTGAGTCTGAAATTACTTTTAAAATATATAAATGTTATCAGTCGGTTAATAATATTTTATATTAGATTTGTAATCCAAATGTCTCAAGGCATAATCAAATGCATGAACTGAATGATAAATACAAATAATGATACATTTACTTTTCAGATCATTTAACACAAGTGTTATTTTTATCTTGAGAAAGTCCTTCTAGTTTCAAAGAATTATTGACTATTCTTGATATATTTATTCTGAGTACTTTCCACCTATATCTTTTTCAAAGTTTTAATGTTAAAGAAGATACTATTTTTCTATTATTTTTTGCTGTTGTTTTGCCAAATGTAACTGTCACTTTTTATTGAAACATCAGAATCAGACATTTAATTCTCACAGTTTTGATGCTTAATGAAAAGTGAAAGTTAAACACAGCATGGCGGCATTCAAATGCATGCTGAAGCCATAGCATCCCGCAACTTAGCCCTTAAGAGAATGTGCAAACACCAAGAAAAAAAAATTATATAAAGAAGTAAAGCTAACATATTTAGAGGTGAGATTGACAAATTATCACAAATCACTAAAGAAAAGTTACAAACAAAATAGTGCAGACTTGGGGAGAAGAGGAGCAAGGAAATCACTATCTTGCATATCAAATCTATAAAATGGGGAATATCCACATTTGAGACTCAGACTGAAATATGTGAATTTAGTTAACTCTTGGGATTACTACTAAGGTAATAATGCTCAAGGAAAAGTCAATTAAGGAAGTAGAATCTTTATTCTATGTGACTCTTTTAAACTTCTTTACATAAATATCAGTTCATTGTTGAGGGAATTTTGATAGTTTTGTCCCAAAAGTGAAAGTATATTAAAAACAAGAGGGGGCTTATTTTTATCCCTATGCTGGGGAAGGAAAATATTTTCTGGTTTCAACTTTCTAGAAAATCCTCATCCCATTTAATTCCCATTATATAATCTTAAAAGAGAAAAGTCCATTTTTACATGAAATACTCTGCTGAAAGGATTTTTTTGTAAATAATAAGAATATTATTTTCACCTTTTTGGATTTCTTAAAATCCTTTTGCATCTCTCTGTACTACTGCACAAAAAAATAAATCTCCATTGCATATTTTGAAACAATGTCAGATCTATATTTATGGCTATGAATTTTGATTTGTTTGTTTATGTAGAATTTGTCAGTTTTTAGAGTTCCTAAGTAGATTGAGAACCTTAGTAATAAAGGTCTTTCACACTTTTTTTCACTTCTGGATAGGAGATTTATCTCTAAATTGGTGAAGTCTATACATATTTTCAGAATTCTCAACACACATAATTATGCAAAGTGTATGAAGAAGCAAAACAGAGTCACGAAGGAGGTGTTATAAGCCTAGGCTTAGAAAACCATTTCTGACAGCATACTCTACAACAATACTTAATTGGGTATATGAATCTTATTAGAAATGTTTCCAAGTTTTTATTACCCTAATATGTGCCTCAAAAAGATCTCTACGTGTTTAGATATAGGCTGATTATACAGATGGTGACAGAATCACTTCAGAACTACTCACATTCCAGTTTCAGAAAAACTAAGCATTTGCCTCAGTAAGGCAAAAAGTAGCCTTTCAGAAAACTTTATATCTCTATGTATCTAGATGTAGACTTGTGATTCAAGGCTATAATTCTGTCATTTCTTCTCATGTCTACCAGAAGTTTAAGGCAGTATCAAATACATGTCTAAGTCTACATGATATTACAATAAATTTAGTCATCCAGTAAATTCATTACCTTCTTCCCTCCACAAATAAAATGTAATAAAGTAATTTTATGATAAACATTATTCCCAGTGAAATTTAAAATACAAATTATGGCTAGTTCACAATCCACAAGCCTTGCATTTTTTTTCAAAGATTTTATTTATTTATTGGATAGAGATCACATGTAGGCAGAGAGGCAGGCGGAGAGAGAAGGGGGGAAGCAGGCTCCCTGCCTAGCAGAGAGCCCGATGCTGGGCTTGATCCCAGGACCCTGAGATCATGACCTGAGCTGAAGGCAGAGGCTTAACGTACTGAGCCACCCAGGCACCTCCAGGCCTTGCATTTTTAAATAAACATATATCCTTCTTATAGACATACATTTTATTATATGATTTCTATTAAAAGTAATCAAATGAAGGCAGAATTTTTTAAAATGTGCTTGCATTCATACATAGTTCAGAGAAATATTTTAATAAGGTCCTCAGAATCATGTAGACATAAGCCCAATGTCAAAATTAGTAAAATATCTGAATCTGTTGTTTTAATATCATCATACCCAAGTAAGTTCTAGTATCATAGCTTAATAAAAGTACTACATTTAGATTAGGTCTCAGAATATAAAAGCTTCACCTTGTCATTTTTTTAAAAGATTTTATTTATTCATTTATTTATTTATATGACAGAGAGAGACACAGCGAGAGAGGAAACACAAGCAGGGGGAGTAGGAGAGAGAGAAGCAATCCTCCCACGGAGCAGGGAGTCAGATATGGGACTTGATCCCAGGACCCTGGGATCACGACCTGAGCCGAAGGCAGATACTTAATGACTGAGCCACCCAGGCATCCCTATTCTGTCATTTTTATGTATAGCATATTTTAAAGCAATTTGTGATTTAGAACATGAATATATATTGAATATATGATGTGATTTAAAGCAAAGCATAAATTCTCAAAATGCTCAGTGGAATCTATAAATACAAGTTGGTATATGTTACAAAGTACTTAATTAAACTTACTAAAGTTCCCCTTGCTACACAAAAGTAATGTTCCTATGAAACCCTTCTTTCTGAAAGTTTGCCTTGTACCACTTCATTTTTAAGACATACAAGAGTATAATAACAGGTGTTTTTTTTTTTTTTATAAAAGCAAAATCCTCTCTGGATTTCTTTTGGTTAATGAAAATAGGTACTAATGCAGGTCTTTCATAAAAGTGAAGTTGCATGGGGCTCCTGGGTGGCTCAGTGAGTTAAGCGACCAACTCGATTTTAGCTCAGGTCATGATCTCAGGGGCATGGGATTGAGCCCAGCATTGCACTCCATGCTCAGAAGGGAGTTTGCTGGAGATTCCCTCTCTCTCTCGCCCACAGCACCTCCCCCGACTTGTACACATACATGCGTGCCCTCTCTTTCTCTCTCAAATAAATAAATCTTTAAAAAGAACCAAAGTGAAGTGGCACAACATGAATTTTCAGAAAGCAGGAGATACCTGTGTATGCACAACTACAGACTGCTATATGACAGCAATGATTAAAAAATCAAAGAGTATTTCAAAAATCATTCTGCCATTAAGAATAGTTCTGTGCTTGGGGCGCCTGGGTGGCTCAGTGGGTTAAGACTCTGCCTTCGGCTCAGGTCATGGTCTTAGGGTCCTAGGATCGAGCCCCACATCGGGCTCTCTGCTCAGCGGAGAGCCTGCTTCCCTTCCTCTCTCTCTCTGCCTACTTGTGATCTCTGTCTGTCAAATAACTAAAATAAAAATCTAAAAAAAAAAAAAAAGAATAGTTCTGTGCTCTGAAACAATAGTACATCTAATCATCCTTGTTGATTTATCAAAGCATTTCTTCGACATGCATATATTTGATTCAGTAATAGGAAAATTGGTTTAAAAATCCCATTTAAAGCACAATGTGGAGAAAACTCATTTTCATGCATTTGTATTTAAGGCATCACTACAGCTATTGAAAGTAGGAGTGAAATGACATAAAATAGTCCATGATGAAATATACAGGCTTTAAAGCTTTTGTGCAAGTCAGAGTCTTTCTAGTACAACATTTGAGATTACTTTTCATTAAATTTTTATCTTTTAAAACTGGGACTTTGTGTAGCTGATGAAAGTCTAACAAATTCCTATCATCCTCATGATAACTTTATCTTCCTTCACAATATTAATGGAAAGGATAGATTCCTAAGCAACTTCTTTAGCACAAACGATGAAGGTTTAAAGAGATGCAAGGAGAGAACAAAATACAAAAGAAGGATAAAACAGTCTGAACACACAAGCCATAAAGAGTAAGTCATAAGTGCCAAAAAACAGTGATTGGTGTCATCTGTGTTGGTGTGTGAAGATAGTAAGTACACTGTGGCTCCATGGGCATTGAAGACGTAGCACTGCAAACACCAATGAGCCTATGAACTGAAATCAGGCTTAACATACGTTAGAGCCACAAGCAATGTTCTAGTTGGTCTTTTTAATCATAGCCTCTCATGGAATTTGTTGACTATGATTAACATGAAAACATTAGCTCTTTCCACAAACAGAAACTGGTGACCATTATTCATTTTAACTTTAAAAATCCATAATTCAAAGCATTATATTACATTCTCAGGTTGTGGGGTGAAGACGATGGAGTTGCATCTGAGTGTGTAACTGCTTATTAAATAAAAGTTTCCTCTGCATTCTTTCATGAGCATTTCAGGAAATTTAAATTCTTTGTTAAAATTTCTACAATTTGATACTTGAAAATCAGACTATATATGTGTAAAAAGAAATAACTCTACTACAACAATCTGTATTATAATAGATCATTTTCAAATAAAATATGTTTTAAAGAATTTGGAGGCACTTTGAAATTTCAGATATCTATAAGAAACATAAAGAGTACAATAAAGAAACATTTACCATTTTTATCCATGGAATTTGGTTCTGATTGTTTCTTGCCAATATCAGCAAAGGAACGAACTATGGGAATTCTATTGGTGAGTTTTTTCTGATTCTGGTGGTGATGCTGTTTCATCAGTGCCTCATGAACCCTGTGGCGTACATCCTCATTGAGCTGACCTGAGCTCACTTGTTGGTCAAGGACCATATCTGAAGAAGGAAGACAAAAAAAAGATTAGCACGGTAGATTAACACAGTATGCAAGCAGCAAACCACTGAGTCCAAATATACATGTTCCAGATAACATGATTCATCTTAAAATAGGATGAATTCCTTTAAAAATCTCAAAAAGTTGTGACTTTTTGTTAAAACGTTGCACAAAAAAGATGGGAAAATTTTTACTATAAATCATTCAACTTTAAATATGTAATAACTTCATGAAGTATTATTTTTAAAATGGACATAGTTGCATATGAACAAGTGCTTTATATTCTCTATTATTTACACTGATGGGAGAAAACAGTGGCAGGGGTAATATTAATATAATTAGTATGTTTAAAATTGTAAAGTGGCTTATGTTTTTATGTTTTATGTTATGGTTTTTTCCCTTTTTCTAGTAGAAAATGATTTCCGTGTTTTCTCTTTAAGTGAACAAAAGTCTATCTGTAAAAATCTGATGCAAGGAGACTTAGGCAGCTATCTAGTTGGTTGCATTTGGAGAGTAAACAACTCTTACACTCATATAAGTCAGCCCCCTCAAAACATCCTTGAAAATGTATTTAAAGAGTTCTCCTAGAACTATAAAACGAAGAACAAAGGTGAGATTTCAGAGGGCTGTAATTAAGCAGATTGATATTTAACATATGCAGTGTCAGAAATGCCTATAAAATAAATAGGTGAGTAAAGGAATTTTAAGTTTCTTGGTAATACAAAACCACTTCAATAAACGTCATTGTAGGAAGAAGGAGGGAAGGTGGTGAAGTAGGAGGATCCTGAGCTTACCTTGTCGCACAGATTCATTGTAACAATAGCGACATTTACACAACTAACTCTGAAAATGACCTGAAGACTGGCAGAACAGATCTTCCACAGCTAGGCATAGAGAGAAGGCCACATACAAAAGGGTAAGCAAGATGTGGTTGGGAACCAAACCCTTGGCAGTATGAATCCCAAATAGGAGGGACATCACAAACATAGAAAGGCAAGAGGATCAGACCCCACACCTGGCACTCCTAGAACTGAGGAACCACATTGCGAGGACTAGTCCCCTTAACCTCTCCCTTTAAAAACCATCAGGCCTTAACTCCAGGACCTTTAAAATTAGCAGGCTTAACTCCAGAGGAGCCTGAGGGCAAGAGGAAACTTGAGTTCCCACTCCTAAAAAGAGAGCATTCTAAATAATTCAGCTGAAGACACAGCAGTTTGAAAAGTGCCTGAGATATAGGTGAAGGAAACTTATTGACTAATCTTAGAAAGTATACCAGAAAGGCAGGAGATTTCTCTGAGAGCAAAAGCACTAGCAGGTGACATTCCTCTTCCCCTCCTCCAGCCTAGGCAGCAGGACATTGGTGGGAGCCAATTCTACACTATCTACCTTGATAGCACTCTGTGCCTCACCTGAGCACTCTTATGTGGATCTACCCCACCCAACCCTCTTGTCTCTGCAGGCATCCCTTCAAAGCAACTCCTGACTAGATCTGACTCCAGAAACAATGACTACAAAAACAAAAATAAACACATGGGACTATATCAACCTAAAAAGCTTCTGCACAGCAAAGGAAATCACCAACAAAATAAAGACAAACTCCCAAATGGTAGAAGATATTTGCAAATCATATATCTGGTAAGGGGCCAATACCCAAAATACATAAAGAACTCGTACAAGTCAACACCAAAATAAATAAATGAACAACCTGATTACACAGAACCTGAAGAAACATTTTTTTTTTTTTTTTGACAGACAGAGATCACAAGTAGGCAGAGAGGCAGACAGAGAGAGAGAGAGGGAGAAGCAGGCTTCCTGCTGAGCAGAGAGCCCAATGCGGGGCTCGATCCCAGGACCCTGGGATCATGACCTGAGCCGAAGGCAGAGGCTTTAACCCACTGAGCCACCCAGGCGCCCCTGAAGAAACATTTTTTTTTTTAAAAGAATACAGGTGGCCAATAGGCACAGGAAAAAATGTTCAGCATCACTAATCATCAAGAGATGTAAATCAAAACTACAATGAGATATCTCCTTATGCCTGTCAGAATGGCTAGTATCAAAAAAGACAAGAAAGAACAAGTGTTAGAGAGAATGTGGAGGAAAGGGAACCCTTGTTCCCACTGTTGGTGGGATTATAAATTGATGCAACCACTGTGGAAAACAGTATGGAGGTTCCTCAAAAAATTAAAATAAAATTACTATATGATCCAGTAAGTCCACTAATGGGTATTAACCCAAAGAAAATGTAAAAATTAGTTGAAAAAGACAAATGACAAATGTTGGGATGCCTGGGTGGCTCAGTTGGTTAAGCGTCTACCTTCAGCTCAGGTCATGATCCCAGGGTACTGGGTTTGAGTCCCACATTGGGCTCCTTGCTCAGCAGGGAGCCTTCTTCTCCCTCCTGCCTGTGTGCTCACTCTCTCTCTCTGACAAATAAATAAATAAAATCTTAAAAAAAAAAAGATAAATGCTTCCCCATGCTTATTGCAACATAATTTACAACCAGCAAGATATGGAAGCCACCCAAGTATCCATTGATAGATGAATGGATAAAGGTGTGGTATATATGTAAAATATATACCACATTATATATATATATATATATATATATATATATATACACACACACACACACACGCACACACAAATATATATATATAAAAGACATTATATATACCACATTTATATATATATATATATATATATATATATATTATATATATAGGAATACTAGCAATAAAAAAGAGGGAAGGCTTGACATTTGTGATAACATATGGACCTAAAGGATATTATGCTAAGTGAAGTAAGTCAGACAAAGACAAATACCATATGATTTCTCTTACATATGATATCTAAATAACAAAAGAAATGAACAAACAAACAAATAGACCCTTAAATGTAGAGAAAAAACTGCTAGTTGCCAGCACAGAGGTAGGTAGAGAGATGAATGAAATAGATAAAGGAAATTAAGAGGTATAAACTTCCACTTATAAAGTAAATAAGTCATGGAGATGAAAGGTACAATGTGGGGAATAGAGTCAGTAATATTATAATAACATTGTATGGGAACAGATTGTGACTATACTCATTAGGGTGAACACTGAGTAATGTATAGAATTGCTGAATCAATAAGTTGTACACCTGAAACTAATATATACATATAGTTGTATGCCAACTATACTTCAATAAAAATTTTTTATACTTCAATAATAATTATTAAATTTTTTAAATTTAATAAGCAGCCAAGTCTGATTTTAGAAAAATAATCAAAGTTTCAGAATAACTTATACTGTATAATTCCATTTATGGCACATATGCACATACAGAGAAAGGACACTGTAATGATACATTCCAAATTGTGTAAGAATGGGTAGGGGTAGGAGTAAAGAGAAACTTTAAAGTTTTATCTTAGAATTAGATTGAACCATATAAAACTACCATTTTTGAAAGTCAAAAATGGTTTTCAGCAGTTTCATAACATTTTAATTTTTTGCATAAGGAGATTTGTGTAGTAAAAAATATTAAAGAACACTAACCAATCACAAAACTATCTCCTTTTTCAAAATGAGGGGATTTGGAAGAAAGAAATTAATGAAACAGTTTTAGGGCAGTGAAAATACTCATGATATCATAATATTGGATACATGTCATTATACTGTTGTCCAAACCCAAAGAAACTATATAACACTCAGAGTGAATCCTGATGTTAACCATGAACATTATGTGATAGTGATGTGTCAAGTAAGTTCATCAGTTGTAACCAACATAACATTCTGGTGGGAGCTGTTGATAATGAGGGAGGCTATGCATGTGCAGGTTCAAAGGTTTATCAGAAATCTCTGGATCTTCCCCTCAGCTTTTCTGTGAACCTGAAGCTGCTCTAAAATCTAAATTCATAATTTAAAAACAACCTCAGTACAATTAATCTGTCCTAAAATGATCAAATATTAACTCTACTTAATTTTTTTGAAGCTCTAACTCCTTATATAAACAAGCATATCAAAGTGAATTGCCTTCCATAGTCCTACTTAGTGCAACAAAAAATTGAATATTAGCAGAATTTTCCCGTACAAACAATCTTTACTTCAGTGTAAAAGGGAAGGACTAGGGAAACAGACTTCGGTCAATGTACCACATTCTAGCTGTGCGATCTTGTAAAGCTGGATAACCTGAGGGTTCTTATTTATAAAATGGAGATAATATCTATTTTATATGCTGTAGGCCTAAAGACATAAAGCACCTAATGGACAGATTAGAATATTGAAACCTTGAGTAAATATTTCCCAGTACAAGATTTCCTTTGCAATTTCCATTAAATTGGTTATGGGTCCCTGGTTTTGATTTTGTGGTGGTTTTAATGCATTCATATTTATTTGTAATCGTATATCAAGTGGAGGCAAAGTAGAGTATCTCAATAATGGAAACCTCAGAAGAGGTAGTTCAGGATGGTGGTGTAGGAAGATATGTATTCACTTCTTTCCATGGACAAAACAAATATACAGCTACATATGGAAAAAAAAAATGGCCCCTAAAAGGCCCTGAGAACTAGCTGAACACCTGATCCACAACAAAGGATAAAAGGACCACATAAAGTCTGGTAAGAGAGGCAGAGACACGCTCTCACCAAAAACCCCACCCTCAGAGGGGCAACCCATAATCAGGAGGGAGCTCAAAAAATATGTGTGTGTGTATATAAGTATATATATACACACACATATGTATAAAACATTATTAAAAATTTAGATATAGATCACTTATCACTAAGGGAAAGAAGTATGTACCCCACACAAGATACCCCTAGGTCCTGCACCAGAGAAAGACGTTCCAAAATGCCCAGCTTTGAAAATCAGTGGGGATTATGTTCAGGGGAAACACAGGGCATAGGGAATGAAGGTTCTGCTCTTAAAGGACTTATGTGTAGAACAACACTCTATGGGACCCAACATAAAAAACACATTTTGAAAAGAGCCTAGATTATAGGTGAAGGATATTTACTTGCTAAACTTAAAGCTATCAGAGAAGCAGAAGTCTTTTGGGACTCTCTCCAGAGATGGTATGCTGGCAGATATCACTCCTTCTAGCTTACTGACACCAACAGTGGTAGATGCCATTTTTGGGACAAAGAGGCTCATTCCTGTCACTCTTAGTCAACTTAATATTGGAAGTTCTAGCCATAACAATTAGGCAAGAAAAAGAAATAAAACACATTCAAATTGGTAAGAAAGAATTAAAACTGTCACTATTTGTGAATGTCCTGAAACTCTATGTAGAAAACCCTAAAGACACCAAAAACTATTGTAACTAATAAAAGAATTCAATAAAGTAGCAGGATACAGAACTCTGCTGCATTTCTATAAACTAATAATAAACTATCAGAAAAAGAAATATTAAAAAAACCTCACTCACAACTGCATCCAAAAGAATAAAATACTTAGAAATAACTTTAACCAAGGAGGTACAGATCTATATTCTGAAAACTATACAATATTAATGAAAAGAAGAAGAAGAAGAAAACACAAATAAATTGGAAGTTATACCATGCTCATGGATTCAAAGACTTAATATTGTCAAAATTTCCATTCTACCCAAAGCAGTCTACAGATTTGATGTTATCCCTATCAAAATAAAGTGGCCTCACAGAACTAAAACAAATATTTTTAAATTTGTATGGAACCACAAAAGACCCCAAAAGCCAAAGCTATCTTGAGAAAGAAGAATAAAGCTGAAGGTATCATCATCCCTAATTTCAAATAACACTAAAAGCTATAGTATTCAAAAACAGCATGGTACTAGTACAAACCAACAGACACATAGATCAATGAAATAGAATAGAGCCCAGAAATAAACCCATGCATCTACATGGGTTTGCATCTACAACAAATGAGGCAAAAAAAATACAATAGGGAAAAATAATCTCTTCAATAAATTGTATTGAGAAAACTACATGCAGAAGAATGAAACTTGATCACTATCTTACACCATACACAAAAATTAACTCAAAATGGATTAAAGACTTGACTGTAAGACCTAAAACCTTAGAACTCCTAGAAGAAACTTATGCAACTTAGGCAGTAATTTCTTTGACATTAGATGTAGGAACATTTTTCTAGATTTGTCTCCTCAGGCAAATGCAATAAAAGTAAAAATAAATGAGACTTCTTCATCAAACTAAAAAGCTTTCACACAGCAAAGGAAATTACCAGCAAAACGAAAAGGCAACCTGTTGAATGAGAAAAAATATTTGCAAATCAAATATCTGGTAAAGGGCTCATATCCAAAATATATAAGGAACTCCTACAACTCAATAGCAAAAGGCAAAAAATTCAATTAAAAAATGGGAACAAAGACCTGAATAGACATTTTCCCAAAGACATATGGATGGCTAATGGGTGAATGAAAACATACTTACCACTAATCATCAGGAAATACAAAACAGAACCACAGTGAGATATCACCTCACATCTGTTAGAATGACTAGTACCAAAAACACAAGTAATAACAAGTGTTAGTAAGGATATGAAGAAAAGGGAACCTTTGTGCACTGTTGGTAGGAATGCAAATTGGTGCAGCCACTATGGAAAACAGTATTTTTTAAAAAATTTTTTTATTTGATTCAGCAATTCCTTTTCTGGGTATGTATCTAAAGAAAATGATACACTAACTCGGAAAGGTGTATTCAGTCCTATGTTTATTGTAGCATAATTTACAACAGCCAAGATACAGAAGCAAATTAAGCGTCCATTGACAGATGAATAAATACAGAAGATATGGTTTCTATCGATCGATCGATCTATCTATCTAGAATGATAGAATATTATTCAGCCATAAAAAGAATAAACTCTTGCTATTTGTGACAAGATGGATGAATCTGGAGGGTATTATGTTAAGTGAAATAAGTCAGACAGAGAAAGACAAATACTGTAAGATTTCATTTATATGTGTAATCTAAAAACAAATGAACACACAAAACAAAACAAAACCAGACTCACAGATATAGAGAACAAGCTGATAGTTCTCTAGGAGAATGCAAATTAGAGGAAGGCAAAATTTGTGAAGGAGATCAAGAGGTACAAACTTCCAGTTATAAAATAAAGAAGTCATGGAGATGTGATACATAGCACAAGGAACATGGATAATATTATATTAACTTTATATAGAGACAGATGGTAACTGGACTTACATGGTGATCATTTCAAATGTATATAAATGTCAAACTACTCTGTTGTACACCTGAAACTAATATATTATGTGTGCCAATTATATTTCAATTTAAAAATCCAGAAACCCCAATGAAACTATAAAACAATTAATTTCAATTAATTTCATTGCCCCACATAACAGAAAATCAAAATTGGGCTGGATTTAATTCTATTCCTCTGACTCTCTCAGCTTCCCCCTCTACCCCCTAAGTGTGAGTTTAACCTAAGGCTGATTTTCCTATGGTCATAAAGTAAGTGTCAACAGTAACAAAGAAATACATATCTTTGTTGATACCCATATATTCTTCGACTTCTTGTGACTTTCTCTTAAAAGGAAGTTCTTTCTCTTCTTCCCAGGAAAAACTCTTAATTCCAACTGACATAGCCTTGTCCAGGCTGAGACCATCCCTGGCTAAGGAAACAGCACCCTTATGACTGGATAAGGCTAATCAAGAACTACCCTTCATTCTGGAATCAGTTCTCTAAACCACAGGTGAACAAACTTTTTCTGTAATAGGCAAATAAAAATTTTAGGCTTTGTAAACCATGGAATCTCTGTAACCACTACTGAATTCTGCCGTTATTACATGAAAGTAACCATAAAGAATACGTACACAAATGAGCATGGCTGTTTCAATAAAACCTTTTTATGGACACTGAAATTTGAATTTCATATAATTCTCATGTTGAAAAATATTAGTTTTCTCTTTATTATTTTTCAATTGTGTAAAATGTAATAACTGTTCTTAGATCATAGGCCTGACAAAATCAGACAGTAGGTGAGTATAATTTATCAACTTTGCTCTATTACTTTGCTGCTTACAATGGAAAGAGGTAGAATGTACATTTAGGAATCAGCCATAATCACTATAATTACCTCTAAAGTCCCTTTCAATTTGGAAAATATATGATAGTATAGAATATTTAAATCTATACCTCACTTCTTTGGAGAGGAATAGTTATAATATCCTTGAATTAATTTGAAAAAAAAAAGAAATGATAAATTGCCAACATATGTGACTTTACACTGAAACCTTGCTAAGAGGGAAAAATGTATATAAAATATGCCACATAAACTTCATAATGGGAGTTATAAAGTTGGTTATTAAAACACCAGAAGGGTACCACTATACCACAGCTTCATCTCTAAGCCATAATGTATATCCCCAGTTCAATATTCTAATCCGAATCAAATGAAGCATATAAAATCCTATGTACATGGTTATGATTTTTAGTTCTTATCAAAGTACAGTCTTTCCAGGCTTAAGCACTAAAAAAATCCCTAAGTCACTAGCTTCACAGTCTTTCAGAAATAAGGTTTTTATCTGAAACAGTTACATAAGAGAAAGTAAATAGAAAAAAAAACTGCTCATCTGCTCATTAGCCACACAGAAATACACAGTAAACTCCTCTGAGGTATAACTGCATCAAATATATCTTAATAAACTAGAAAATTTAATCATCTTGCTTAGGAATATAACTTATACTGAGGTGAGATTTAAGTACCAATGGGAGTCTGATTCACTAATCACTCTCATTGTTCTCTTCATCACTATAATATATATTAGTATTAACCTTGAAAAGTAGGAAAGGATAATGAGCCATAATGGCTTATGGATACAATCTCGGCTGGATATGATATCTAAATGACACAGTCTAGCCTGTCAAAGCACAATGCCAGGATCTGGGTGATATTAGGAGAAGTGAGAACGAAAAGGATAAATAGGTCACACTCTTCTAGCACTAAGCAGGCTCTAGGAACACTAGTAGCATTTCTGTAAAAAGGTCTCAGAAAATGAAAAATTATTTTTCATTCTTATCAGACAATTAGTTTATTGTGATCAATCCATCTTAACCACTGAATGAAAACCTCCAGAGATCATGAGATTTACAGATTCTACGGAAATCTTTGCCCCTTAGAAGATAATCATATAAATTCTTTGCCTTAAAAATCCATTGTCTTAAGAGGCTGGGAGTGGGGAGGAGTAAGAAATAGGAAGGGTCTAAATTCAGCAGTTTGGTTGACAGGAGTGTATATATACGTATATATTAAAATTGTAAGCTACCCTAAGAATGCTTAGTTTCCAGAACAAGGATGGTAATAGTATGGACATGTTAAACAATATGTGACTATTCCCATACTCCCAAATCTGCAGATTACACTCAGTGAAGCAAACTTCAATTTTTTCCTTCAATAGAATATTTTATTTTATTTTTTTTCAATAGAATATTTTAACAACAAAAGTTGTTTTAGGGGAGCCTGGGTGGCTCAGTTGGTTAAGCAGCCACCTTCAGCTCAGGTTATGATCTCAGGCTCCTGAGATCAAGTCCCATGTCAGGCTCACTGCTCAGCAGAGAGTCTGCTTTTCCTTCTCCCTCTGTGCTCTCTCTCCCTCCCTCTCTCTTTTTCAAATAAATAAATAAATAAAATCTTTTTTAAAAAGGCTGTTTTAATGGATGGAGAGCTATGATTGATAATCTGTCCATGGTCCTAACTTTGGTTTGGTTTTCATTTCTTACTCCCATTGACAGAATTAGGGTAAAGCATACAATGCAGAGAGAATTTTTCCATTACTAATCTTTAGAGTGCTGAATTTCAGAGATTGACATAGACCATAAAATCACCTGTAATTTATATAAATATAATTAAGAAGCATTTTAAACATAATTAATCTCCATCAGACTAAAATCACAGTAAGAAAGCATATCTGAAGAATATTGGATTTTAAAAGGTTAAATAATATTTTGAAGGAAGAAGTTAAAATTTATTCCAAGTTCCCTGAAACATTGGGAAATAGACATTTTTAAATTAACTTTGTCCAAAAGAAAATCCTACTTTAATTATACCAGGCATTCTTGACAGACCTGCCAGATACAAATGGGATTTTCTCCTGCTAAGTCTACAAAAATCTCTCTAAAGAATTATCTAAGACTATTAAAAACATATCAGAAGACTGATAAAAATAATTCTTGATTATTCTAAAACAATATCTGGGTCATATTTCTCTATTAGAAAATACTAGAGCCTGTGCATTCACAAAGTTTAAGAGTTTAGAGCCCTTAAAGATAAATATTATATCTAGCTTTCAGAAAACTGAAACTAGTGACTAATATGTTAGTAACTTCCTAACGTATAGAAAAACATGATAAATAGGAGGTGAAGAAGAGCTCCTGATCCTATTGTTAATCACTATAGTCACAAGTTATCATGAAATAGAATAAAACAAAACTTATAATTACAGGTTAATAAAAGAAATTATTCCCATCGCTGCAAGTACCATCTATGATATATCACTTCCTGTTTATCTGTTTATAAAATGGGTGTATAGCCTCCTCTCTATCTCACAAGGTTACGGTGATAATAACATATAATGAATGTGAAAATATTTTACAAAGTTAGAAGTCTTAAAAATGTATAGTTAATGCATACTTAGTAATACAATTCAATTTTCACAAAGCAAAAATAGCAAAAAGTAAACAGAAAATAATTACAAACTATAGGGAGAAAATGTCTTAGTAAGATTTTATTGAGGTCAGAAACAAATACATTTGGATTAAATAAGTCAAATTACAATTACTTAAAGAGAGGAAATCTCTTCTCATTAATGAGTGAAAAGAAATTTAAGATAATAATAATCAACAAGTATTTTTAATCATTTTTTAAAATGTGGTATTAGCTCTAAACCACTGACATCTTCTGAATGGCATTTTACAGACTGCTCTGAACTGAAAATGGGACATTCAAGTTGAGCTACTTTGGAGACATAAAGATACAGACTAATTAGACGAGCAGAAAGAACAAAAGCTATTTGGGGTATCAAGACTTCCATTGAACTACTTTCCTTTGTAAGGACAGACTCAGAAAATGTAGTTTGCTTTCAAGAGCAAGAATTAACACAGCTAACAATCCTCCCATAGTCTACAGAACAGAGCTTGGGGAAGGGAACAACAGGAGGGAAAGGAAACATAAATTTAGACAAAAAAACTGATCGAAGGTGATAAGATGAACAGAGTTTCTGTCAAATTCATGGGAAACTTTCTGGTAGAAGTAAATTTCTCACAAAAGCATTAGAATATACATGCTTTAAGTAATGAAGGGTGTTTTCTGAGGTTAATTTTGAGGTTGAGGAATCTGACAGTCTCATTAGATATAGCCAGTCCAAAAGTTGTTTGGATTAATCCATTTTCAAAGGTAATGCCAGCACTGACATAAATAAACTCCTTATTTTGGGCAACCTCCTGCATCTCATTTCTCCATTTATGAAGTAAGATAAACAATCATAATACTAAGCCCCAATTTTGTTTTGAGTATCAAAAAGATAATGGAGAATTACTACAAAGAGCTTCCTAAACTGCAAAGGACCGTGAAAATGTCATTTGGTTCCTAACTAAAACACAAAAATGTTATGGGCTATCAGCAGGACCCCATAACATAAAGTTAAGAAATTACATTGGGTAGCTACTTTTCCAGCATTCACAAGAAGTTTGTTAATTCCTAAGTTAACCATTTTTCTCTAAGTCTTCAGTTAGTGCTATGCATGACTGTACCCTGTGTTTTTTCTGAAAAATATACTGTACTTAACCATATGGTCTTTTTGACTCCAGTTATGTGTTTTAAAGGGAAAGCTCTTTATAGGTGTACTATGAAACTCCCGGAAAGAAGGAAAAGAAGGCTTATCTAAACCATTTTTTTCTGTTCTGATTGTTTTTGCTTAATATTGTAGGCCAAGATGTCTTTCCACACTTACTTTTCTTTTCACAAATATTGCAATGTATGCATGTCTATCAGCTCCAATGACCAAATAAATAATTTTTAAAGGAATTAAACTATCATCAAAATGTGGGCAACATCCACTTCAAGCCATGCTTTTTCTTCAGACAGTAGTTGTAGTGTAATATAAGAAACACACAGCTTACAGTCAGAGGCCTTTAGATGGAAAAAGGGCCCTGAAAGTCTCAGAATTTCTATTTTCTTATTGAAAAATTGGGAATGATACTTACTTCATGAGACTATTCTGAAGATTAAATTATATCTATTTTTTGTATAATATTCTTTCACTTATGTAATCAAAAAAATATTCACGGAGTTTTGGAAGTTTGTTTTTTCCATTTCTACAATATAATTTAGACATTAAAGACTCCCTTAAGGCTTTCTACTTTACAAATAAATTCTACGTGGAACTGCTTTTATTTCTTTTTTCCACACTAGAAATTTTAAAAACTGACTGAGTTATTGCTTTATTTTTATTTTTAAAATCTCCATTAACTATTTCATTTATACTCTTTCAAAACTCTTTTTGTATTATTTTGTTTTGCTAAAGTGTGTTTGTCTTCCAAATCAAAAGATACAGGAGTTCTTTCCTCTATTTCTAGAGTAACAACAGTAAGATGCTTCCTAAACATAACTACTTGTGTTATATAGACATAATAGGTTTCTAATACAAATCTTTCATCCTAGGGACTAGTCGTAATATTAAATTAAAAACTAATCTCAACTGCATTGCTTGGCATCCTCTGGAATTCATGAGTTTCAATTCAGTTTAAAATAAATGGTCATACCTTTCCCTGTTTTGTTCTAAATTAACATTTTCCCTATCTGCGGATTTTTTGGAATCATTTCATGCATTGGAATGAAATGCATTCCATTATTGGAAAAAATCCATCTCTAGCTTTACGGGTTTTTTCCCTTCCATTTCCCAATGGTGACAGTTGATTAAGCATGATAGTGAAAAACAATATATATTAAATGTGAGTCAGGATATCTAGGTTCTTGTTCTAGACTTGCCACTGACAAGTTACACCACATTCCTCTGAGATTCAACTTCTTCCATCTTAAATAAGAGAGGAGAAAGTTATATTTAAAGTCTCATATGCTGATTATAAGAATTAATTTTCCAAAGGTATACATATAATTATAAGGAAAAGGGAATAACAAAAATCAACTATACCAAGATAGTGAACTAGACTAAGGGAAAAAAAGATATACCTGCAATTTCTTCTAAAGTGTTGGCATGCATGTCCAATAACACAGTTCCATTCAGAACACAACTTCTCAGCTCAAACAAGCTGTGCAATGAAAGAGTAGCCACATAGGGTTTGCTCCACCTTTCTCCTCCATCCTCCACATCTTCTTCAAACTTCAACCACCTACACAAATAAACATTATCAGCACATTGAATATTACATTGTAGATGGAATGATCCTTTGTCCCAAGAATAAAAAGTAGAAACAGAAAGACATTCACATTGCTTCTTGGTTTTGTGGGTTCAAAAGTAAAAACTAGTCCAAGTAATTTGGTTTATTTCACTTTAATTTCATTTAACAAGCATTCTTTTTGCCATTGGAAGGAAGTTGTATAGAAGACAAAGAAAATCAAATGTTATTTTTATTAGTTTGTTGAGCTCTAAAAAAATATGTAAGTGTTTATTCAGCAGTCACAGTGAATCTGCTGTGGAATTAATAGAATGTACTTCATAGAAGGAAAAAGGTAATTGAAAAAGATACAAAAGGAAATGGAAGAATACTCATTTTTCTTCAGTAGGAGGTCTTAAAATGGAATACTTGAGTCTCTTAATAATTTTTCCACTTGATTTTTAGGGGTGCTAGTATAGTTTGGGGCATATTTTACAAGAAAAATACATATTAGGCCTGCTTGGATGAAATCTAGTGATTGCAGTCATTTCCTAGGGACTACAGAAACCCATGAGAATGGAGCTTAGCCTCAAATCCCTGGGCCTTCCTGCCCAGATTGAGAACAGAAGAAACCTTGATGTCAACATGCCAAATCAGAGACCACTGCCTTCTTAGAGTGAAATGAATAATATCTGAGTTTGTTTAACTGAGATAAATGGAAGGAATAAAGAGAAACCAGTGATTCCACTGTCTTGCACACCACTAAACCTCATTTTTTAGGGACTTGTTCTCTAATCCTAATAGATGACCAGTTTAATTCTGCCATTTTTAATGAACCCTAAATAAAGTCTAAACTGCTTTTTCTCCCTTTCCTTCCACCATTTTCCTCATTTCACCTCTCCTTAGTCATTTTTGTTCTAAATTCATCTCTATACAATACCACTCAAATCTCTATAAATTATTATATTATTGTTATATGTAATCAAATGATCTAACTCCAACAGTAACTAATTAGGGAATCAGTGGATCAGCCAAAAATAAGTAACCAAAAGGGTTAATCAGAATAGTTAATGTGCAAAGTTCCAAGAAAGATAAAGAAAGCTATGTATTGATCCTCACTCTTCAGGAAGCAAAAAGTTGTCAGAAATGGAAAGAAAACCAATAAGAATAACCATGCCTGCCAACAGTTTATGGACACGGAATACCTATACCTATCATAAGTTTATAAGACACTTGAAGGTTGAAAAAACTTACATTTAAGCCCCAAATCACTGACAGTATTTCTTCAATGCTGAAAATTTTATAGAATATTTTTGTGTATACAGTTGGGAATTTTTCATATTAGTGATTCTTAATGATTTTCGGGCCTTGATAGAGCCATAATACTTCACAAAGCATGTGATTATTCTTAGTACTGTTCATCAACTAGTTGTCCCTCTCTATCTAATAAAGAATAGCCACTTCCTGGCTTCCTTTTGACTGGGTGAGACCATATGATTATTGACTAGTTCTGGACAAGAAATTGTGAGCAGAAATTATGTGTCTCACTTCCAGACTATGCTTCTGCTCATTTTTCTAATTGATTTATTTTCATATTGTTGAAATTTGGGAGTCCATTGCATTTTTATATATAATATTCTTGTCAGATACATGATTTGTAAATATTTTCTCCTTGTCTATTAGTTTGTTCTTATCCTCTTAACAGGATCCTTCACAGCACAAAGGTTTTAATTTTGGTGACATCCAATTTATGAATTTTTTTTTGTGGTTTGTACTTTTGATATCATGTCTAAAACTTCATCATGTAGTTTCTAGGTCCTCCTAGGATTTTTGCCTATATTTTTCTCTCAAATTTGTATAGCTTTACATTTTACATTTAAATTTATGATTTATTTTGAATTAATTTTGTATACACTACAAGTTATTTTTTACCTATAGATCTCTAACTGTTCCAGTACCATTGATGAAAAGACAATTCTTTTTCCACTAAATAGCTTTTACTCTTTGTCAAAAATCAAATAGCTCTACTTGGGTTGGTATTTCTCAGTTCACTATTCTATTTCATTGACCTATGTGTGTCTCTGAAAAGAAATTTTAAAAACAAATCTAAAGGTATCTTTCTCCTTTTGGTATAATGTCCTTCAGATTGGAGGCTTGGTCCTTTAGAAAAGAAGAATAGAATCTCCAGGAATTCCAGTTTGGTAGTTAAGATAACCAAATATTTGGATGCTAGTTTGATTCAGCCATAGATTTTATGAATATCATAGGAAGAAACAAGATACTTTCCATAAAAAGAAACCCACAAGTTACAAATATCAAGTTTCTAAACATTTCAAGATTCAGTGTTTTAGGCCAACTCCAGAATTATGCCAAAAGTGATAAAAAGCTGTTTAAATAATTATTTTTAAAAGACTATATTAAAAATTATATATATGTATATATAAACACATATACATACATACATATATATATATATATATCCTTTACATGTATTCTCTCTCTCTCTCTCTCTCTCTACACACACACACACACACAAACACATAAGTGTATCTCTCTTTTCTGCTTCTTATTACATTTCATATTTCAAAGATAGAACTTAAGAGGTCTGGGAACACACCAAACCCTGCTTAAAGATTTGTAGTCATTGAATAGACAGTCAGTTGCAAAATGCCTGATTGCAGTTAATGACCTAAAGTGCTGCAATTTATTCCAGTTTTCAAATAAACTCAGCTGACATTTGTTTGAACAGTAAGCAAGAGTCTCACAGGCATGAATGAGACGTAATGAACAATGAAAAAAATCAAAACTGCAGGCCAATTGTATGACATTTTCGGGAGGGAGGGGCAGATTTAAACTCTGAGATTATTTGATTTTCCTACAATGTGTCTGGATCCGTTTTTATCCATGATTAACACATTGGAATCTCTTTCTACTAAATAACAAAAAAAATGAAATAAAATAGGTGTTTTATGAATTATTTGAGGATTAAGAGATAATAATCTCTTCTACAATACTCATATTAAAAACCTACAAAATAAAATTCTTCTGCAAATTAGAAATAGATGTTCTCCTTAGAAATTAACTCCTTCTGTTTATTCTATTCCTACTAATTCCTTTTAACTTTTCTAGGATTTTTTTATTCTCTGGTTCTACCCAAATAGAAAGTAAAATATTTTCCAAAATTATAGCCTTGGTCCAAGTTATGGATTCTTAAGAGAAAAGAGCTGCAGCTACAGATGAGGGAGGAGGGACATGGTTAAGG
Source organism: Lutra lutra (assembly GCF_902655055.1). Taxonomy (NCBI): domain Eukaryota; kingdom Metazoa; phylum Chordata; class Mammalia; order Carnivora; family Mustelidae; genus Lutra; species Lutra lutra. The sequence goes on along the minus strand of NC_062280.1, from coordinate 59,516,116 downwards.
TGGGGGCAGACAATAACATATGTAATCATGAAGTGCCTATTTTTAGGGGAAAGGAGAAGTGAAATATATCCAAACCTAGAAACATTAGCTGTCCTTAAAGAGATTTTTTTTTTTTTTTTTTTTAAGATTTTACTTATTTATTTGAGAGAGAGAGAGAGAGAGAGCAGGCGCGGGCATGCACGCCCATGCACCCTTGAAGAGGGAGTGGGGGCGGGGCAGAGAGCCAAGACGACTCCACGCTGTGAGGGGACCCAGACATAGGGCTCTATCCCTGAGATTCTGACCTGAGCCAAAGTCAGGTGCTTAACCCACTGAGCTACCCAAGTGCCCCTAGCTGTTCTTAATCCATACTATCTTCACATCTCACATCTTCACATTCACATCACATCTCAATCTTTTTTTTTTTTTAAGATTTTATTTATTTATTTGACAGAGAGAGATCACAAGTAGACAGAGAGGCAGGCAGAGAGAGAGAGAGAGGGAAGCAGGCTCCCTGCTGAGCAGAGAGCCCGATGCGGGACTCGATCCCAGGACCCCGAGATCATGACCTGAGCCGAAGGCAGCGGCTTAACCCACTGAGCCACCCAGGCGCCCCCACATCTCAATCTTAATGACGACTTAAATCTTTCCTAATTTTGAATACCAAATGCCTTCACAGCATCAATAAAATTGTTTTGATGCAATAATCTTTTTTGACACTACCTTGTATGTATCAGAGGCCAACTGCTATCCCCTGCTTTGCCTCTTCTGAGCTCATTTGTGGGTAGGACTTTTAAAGGGCAACCACAGTGAGTCAAACATGTTGTCTTCATAACTGCACAGCTGTGGTATCTTTGCGTGTTTTTCTATTAATAACATTATATGTTATTTATAAGCAGGACATTGTAATTGTGTTGATTTCATTAGCCCTTGTCATATGGCTTCTCTTAGGGTTTTTAAAAGTGAACAGCTGGCTTTCACAAACATTTATTAAATAATTATGATTCAAAAATTTAGCTTCAAAATCTAAAACTTTGCTTAAGTTTTATTTGGCAACAACAGTGGGCATGAATTATTCAAGATGTGATATGTGACAGGTGCAATGTGCTGATAAAATATCCTTTTTATTTCTACTATTAGGGTAGAAAATTATTAATCTCCCCTGGAATACTAATCAAAAGAAAGAAGTGCTTCAACTAGTTATGTTACTGATTTATTAGAATTAAATTGCATTTGGAAAATCAGATGGAGCCCTAAATTAACTAAAATTAGTCTTTCTAGATGAACTAGGGCAACCAGAATAAAATTACTTCTGCCACTTTAAAACTCACTACATTTCTAAGTCCTCAATAAATACGCTCTGTTCTTCCCTGACGTACTGTGTCTCGGCCAAAATTCATCCACCCTCCTCTTCGAGTCTGTTACTATTTTGACTGCTCATCAGATGTCTCCTTGAACCTCAATTGGCTGTATCATGCATAGGGTTCCAGAAGCATGGCGAAGAACACAGGTCCTATTTAATAACATTAGAGAATACTAATAATTAACTGCATCAACTCTTCTGTTCTATATAAATGAAAGGGAATACATTTTGGTGGATTAGGATAAACATGTTGTTCAGGTTAATACATGAGAGCATGATAAAATCCTACCTGTTCAACTATGATAAAGTGAAAGCTGTAGATTTTAGTCTTGTTCTGCTTCAGGAGAGTGAGCAAGTCACAAGGAAGTCACTGCTTAAGAGGAACAGATCACTGGGGAGCCTGGGTGGCTCAGTGGGTTAAGCCTCTGCCTGCGGCTCAGGTCATGATCTCAGGGTCCTGGGATCAAGCCCCACATCCAGCTCTCTGCTCAGCGGGGAGCCTGCTTCCAGACGCCCACCCCCCACCCGCCTGCCTCTCTGACTACTTGTGATCTCTCTCTCTCTGTCAAATAAATAAATAAATAGGAACAGATCACTATTTGATCTGGAAGATGAAAAATCACCAGCCATTTTAAGAATAAAGGAGTTACTCCTGACAAAATACACATTCCAATTGTACTTCTCAGTTCTATCATGTAGGATGACAGTGAAGAAAAGAATATAAAAGAAATGATTCCAAAAAGTACCTTTCAGCAATAAAGAGACTCAAACTAACCAGAGCTTCATAGTCATCATACCCAACAGATAGCCTTTCTTCAGGCCATCCGGGAATACCTAGTATTTCTTCTAACCAGTTGAGGAGAGATGTTTCCAGCCTTAAACAGGGAGGTTTGCACTTTAAATTCCTTATCAGCAATTCTTTAGTTATGAGAGAGCAAAAGTCATAATGCTAATTGGTGAAGATTATCATACATTATTCTTCTGTCACCAAATAAAAAAAATGAGCATTCAGATTATATACATGAAAAAGTCCAAAGCACTTAGTTTTGAAGCAGTTGGGAGAAAAAAACAGAATAGATAGTTAAAATCTACCAAGTCATATAAAAACTACTTCAAATTTGGTTCTATATTTAATGTATTATAATAGAAAACTTTAGAAAATAAATGATTAACTAACATGATTTTTTTATTCACTAAAAAGGGGAATTCAGACAGAACAACATATCACTAATTTAAAATATTAAAAAAGGCAAATATAGAAAATGATTTGACATAAAATAGGTAAAGGAAAGGAACACTTAGTTCACAGGAAAAAAAAAATTAAAGCATATTTTTGGAAACATGTTCAATCTTACCAATAATTTTGAAAACTAAGATTTATCTTTCATCTATAAAATTAGCAAAAAATGGGGGCACCTGGGTGGCTCAATGGGTTAAAGCCTCTGCCTTCGGCTCAGATCATGATCCCAGTGTACTGGGATGGAGGCCTGCATTGGGCTTTCTGCTCAGCGGGGAGTCTGCTTCCTCCTCTCTCTCTCTCTCTCTCTGTCTCTCTCTGCCTACTTGTGATCTCTGTCAAATAAATAAATAAAATATTTTAAAAAAATAGCAAAAAACGTAAAATTTTGATGATTTAGTCTTGCAAGGGTTTGAGGAAAATAAACACTCTCATACACTGTTCATAAAAATATGAATTACTGAAACATTTTATAAAGATGATTTTGCAAATATCTATAAAAATTTAAAAGCCTGCTCTCATTGGTAAATAAGTTCTACTGTTAAAAATTCACCTTACCTAAACACCTACAAAATAACACCAAAATTATACATGTGAATGATCACTGCAGCAACGTTTGTAGCAAACATATAAAACAACCTAGAATCTTAGCAAGAGAGGCTAAATAAAGTTCATTCATATTGTTAAATGTAATGCAATTATTAAAAAGATTGAGTGCCCTCGGGCGCCTGGGTGGCTCAGTTGGTTAAGCGACTGCCTTCAGCTCAGGTCATGATCCTGGAGTCCCGGGATCGAGTCCCACATCAGGCTCCCAGCTCCACGGGGAGTCTGCTTCTCCCTCTGACCTTCTCCTCGCTCATGCTCTCTCTCACTGTCTCTCTCTTCTCTCAAATAAATAAATAAAATGTTTAAAAAAAAAAAAATAAAAAGATTGAGTGCCCTGTACTGATAATAATGGAAAATGGTCCAAATATATTATTAAATGAAAAAGTGAGGCATGAACGTTGTTTGTAATCCCTAGTGTATAAATTTTAAAAGGACATACATTTTCATGCAGATCTAGGTATGACATTTTTATGAGAAGAGACACAGAACAGTGATTACCTTTGAAGAGAGGTAATGTGAACAAGAGTAGAGGATACTTTTGCTTTTTTAATCTTTCTGTACTTTGGTAATTTTAAATATTAGCAGTTCATTTTATTTTTTTTTAATGTTAACAGAGATGGAGCAGGTAATAGACATTTTAATCTTCTTCTATTTACTTCTAGTACTTTTTGAGTAAAAGGAACCTGCAAAGACTATTCAAAATTTATCAAACAAGAATTAACTAAGCCAGTATTATTTATAATATCATGACTGAACATTTAATTTCACACTAACTCTGGGTAGAGTTAAGGCAATAATTAAATGCAACCAGAAATTTAATATGATCCAGTGGTGTACAGTGGCCTTCATAGGACTATTCAATCCCTGGGCCACTGAAAAATATAGCCAACAGAAAGAATTTCTAACACTGAGAGCTGTGTGACTATGGAAGGGATAACCTAACAAAGCAATCAATGGACATGTTCAAGCATATTCTACCTCCTCTACCTAGAATAACGCCCCTTCACCTTTTCTGCCTAGCTAAGTCCAACTCACCCTTCAAGAGCCAGCTCAGGAATCACCTCCTCTAGGAAAGCTATCTTGATCCCTTCTCCTTCACTCCTTGCTACATAAAATGTGGTCCTCAAACCAAAAACATTGGAGTCGCATCAGCTGAAGGTTATTAGAAATGCAGGATCTGAGATTCCATGCCTGAGGCATACAGAATCTACTTTTCAGCAAGACCCCAGGTGATTTATATTCATATTAAAATTTGGGAAGCAGGGGCGCCTGGGTGGCTCAGTGGGTTAAGCTGCTGCCTTCGGCTCAGGTCATGATCCCAGGTCCTGGGTTCGAGCCCCACATCGGGCTTTCTGCTCAGCAGGGAGCCTGCTTCCTCCTCTCTCTCTGCCTGCCTCTCTGCTTACTTGTGATTTCTCTCTGTCAAATAAATAAATAAAATCTTTAAAAAAAAAAAATTGGGGAAGCAGTGGTTAAAGGACAACACTTGGTATGACCACAGTTCATTGTGCACAACTGTGTCACAGCATTCATTAAACAGTATTTACAACTTTGTTTACTTGTCTGAATCCCTCATTAAACTGTGAGATTGTTAAAGTCAAGTCTAAGATTTTGGTTGTTCTCTATCCCTTATACCTGGCACATTAAAGATATTCCATAATTGTTTGCTGAATAAATGAGCAAAAAAGCAAGAATGAATGAATGAAAAGTAAATGTAAAATTTAGCTTATTATTCTTTTACAGCAATTCATCAATTACATGGCAGTATAGAAATATTAATTACAGTTGACGGAAAAGTAATTTTTGAAAAGCAATTTTTGAAAAATTATTTTGAAAAAGACACTATGTTTAGATGTATATATATCCTAGAAACACACTACAAAATATTTTTACCCTCACCAAATAGTACATAAATAAATCCAGGACTATACCGAAAGCCTCTTATAATGTTTTTCCTTTCTTTAAAAAAGCCCCACACTCAGATTATCATATAATATCTCTAGTTTGGGCATAGGCCAACAGTTGAAAAGATAGAAATAAATTACTTTTAGATTCCTATTGTTTTCCTGATGACACACAAATTATGCTACTGTTTATCTTTTAGCCTGCAGCTGTTGCTGGCTCTGCATCACTATTTACTATAATTGCTGCCTTCAGATTTCATTCTGACCCATATCCCATTATAGGATATGCCCAGGCCAGATGAGCAATTTCAGAAATCAAAGCTCATGGATGTTTGCAAAATTGTGGCTTTACAAATCTCTTTTCCAATAACATGAACATTGTTTATTATACCTTCACCCTTCAACAAAAATCCTCACCTGGCTGTTTCTCGCCATTCAGCATCCTCACCTTCACGCCAGCAAATCTCATCCAGTTCTGTGAAAAGGTCATGAGGAATGTGTTCTTCATCATCATCCTCAGTTCCAAGAATAAACTGTACTCGCTGTGATGGGGTGTCTACAGAAAGTGAGAGATGTGAACATGCATTACTATGACTTCAACCTTAAAATTGCCTCATCACCAACTTCAACACCACTCCAGACTCACACCTCCCTGCCCCTCAATGTGACAAATCATCCAGAGTAGACTTGGGAAATTAAAACTAAATTCAGAGAAAAAAAAACTGAACTAAATTTAGCATTACATGAAGTCTAGTATAATTTGGGAGGTAATTATATAAAATGTAAGTATAGGATATATTGATTATCAAAAATAATATTAAATGTTATGATTATTTTTTGATTATTTATAAGACTCATCATAGAAACTATTTCTGTATCTCCCTTATATACATACACATTTTTTTCTCATCATCTATCCTATGCTTTATGGTAATATTCAGAACAGACTATGATAAAATTCACTTATACTAAAATTATACTGAATGTAATTCACCATAAACTCCCTTGTAATGCTTTTGCATAGTCACATCTTTGCCCCTTCACCAAGCCCTGACAACCACTAATCTGGTCTCCACTGCTATAGTTTTGCCTTTTCCAAAATGCTATATAAATGGAAACCAAACCCCAAATCACCTGCATGCTACATCATCTACTGTTGGTGATTGCTTAAACATTCGAAGATTTCTTATGACCATGACTATGCCACAAGTCACTATGTTCTTGGCAGGGGAGCAAAATAATGTGTGATTTGGACACAAGACACACAATCTCAAGGGTGTGCATGATGTTCCTAGAAATAATATGTTGTTCACAATTTGGGGGTCTCTAAAGTGGGGACTTGTATAATTTGGGGACATAGATTGACTGTGTTTCCTACAAGGCTTCCAGTCCAGCTGGCTAGCCTTACAATTTCCAGTTTAGTTAAGATAACTGGGTCCTTGTTTTTAGAGGGACTACTCAACGACAGTTAGTCCAATCTGACCTACTTGCCCATGCTACCCACGAGGTGGTATTCACTCATTCCACTGTGTGATGGCTACAGAAAAGAGGGTACGGAAGACATCCAAAGGTGTTAATAGGTTTTGTGTGTGTGTGTTGAAGATGAAGGCACTGAGGACATCCTGCATTTCTGATAAACTTCTTAAGGTTAAAAGTATTGGTGATATGAGTCACCTAGCAGAGAAAAGCAAGCCAGCAGTCAATTAGATTTAAGGCACTTGTCACAACTTGAGAACCACATCAAGGTATTTTCTTTTATGAGGAATACTCCAGGGAAAGTTCTGAAAGATCATTAAATTCACCTCCATTCACTTCAGCAAGTATGCTCCATTCCAGTAACTATAACTTCATCTCCTTTCCAATTATCCCTTACTCTAAATATCCCCAACTTTATTTGTCCATTCTTTAAATCACTTTCTGAGAATTAAAAAAAAAAAAAAAAAAAAAAGCATGCCTGGGGATTTTGTCTTATTTCTTCTTTGGTTTATATTTTTAAAAGATTATCTGATTGTTTACCTAGAAATCTTTACTAGGTAGCTGGACACAAAAAACAAAATCCATTTTACCCTTATAATATAGTAAAAGTTATTTTAAAACCTAGTAGGAAAAAAATCCATTTATTTTAGAAGCAAAACTATAAGGCTATCTAGGAATAAATTTTTTAAACTATACAATACATTTGTGATGAAGATTATAAAACTTTCTTAAACGATATGAAAGTAGACCTAAATAAATGAATGAATGTATACTAATGGAAAGGCTCAATAGTGAAAAACTCATATATTCAATGTTATTCCAACCAAACATCTGGTATTCTCAAATATTTTTTAAAACACAGAAGAGGGGTGCTTGGGTAGCTCGGTTAGTTAAGCGTCGGTCTTTGGCTTAAGTCATGATGCCAGGGTCCTGGGATCAACTCAGTGTCAGGCTCCCTGCTCAGCAGGGAGTCTGCTTGTCCCTCTCCTTCTGCGCTTCTCCCTGCTCTTGTGCTCTTTCTCACTCTCCCTGTCAACTAAAGAGACTCTTTTTTAAATAGATAAATAAATAAATAAAATATGAAAGAATGAATAAATCAGTAGCAAACATATAGTGATTATGGAATTCTATAATATTAAATATATTTTGTGAAGATAAACCAATTATTCAGTTATTTAAAAGATTAGGTTATCATAGTCACAAATGAGAGGATTTCAGAAGTCAAAAGTGAACATACAATTAATATAAAATATACTATAGCATCATACTTTCTGTATAAATAAATGTTTGCAGTGAGGCTCTACGCCCTGCCTATCTCATTAGCCTTATCTTCTGCCACCCTTTCCCTTGTTATTCCATTCAGGGATCATTAACTTTCTTAAGGGTTCTTAAAAATACCATGTTCCTTTCCATGTCAGGGTCACTGTATGTACTGTTTCCTCTAGCTCTCCCGTATATCTTTCAGCATCTACTTCAATGTAATACACTTCAGCAAGCCTATCCAATCAGCCTTGCAAAATACCACACAAACACACATATAACCACATTCATATGCAAACAATTAAGTTAGGCATCTGTTATCCCAATTCACAGCACTCTGTACTTCTCCTTGTTATAGTTAACTTGATTGTAATTTTAAATTTATTAAATTAAATTATAAATAGTATAATAATTAAATTAAATTATTTACTAATAATTAAATTAATAGTAAATCAAATATTTTAAATAGTCAAAAATTAGTCTCTTGGAAAAATATAGGAACAAGTTCCAAGACAGAAAGTTATGGATGCAAAAATACTTTTCAGATTATAAAGCATTATATAAATATTACTGATGATGATTGATGCTAATGCCAGTGGTACTGGTGATGGTTAAAATGAAAATATAAGCCTGCCAAAACAGATTTAGAATCTGAAGTAGGGAGAATGAGAAAATAATAGTGCCATTGATTAAAATAGAGTTGTAACATGGATGGAACTTGAAAGCCTTATGCTAAGTGAAGTAAGTCAGACAGAGAAAGAGAAATACTATATGATCTCACTTATCTATGGAATCAAAACAAACAAAGAAACAAATACACACACACACACACACACACACACACACACACAAACACTAAAGAGCCCCCACCAAACTCATAGAAAAAGAGATTTGTGGTTACCAGGGGCAGTGGCTGGGGGCTGTGAGAATGGGAAGGTGGTTGAAAGGTATAAATTTCCAGTTATAAGATGAATAAGTACCAGGCATGTAATGTAAATATGATGACCACAGCTGACACTGCTGTATGATATATAGGAAAGCTGTTAGCAGAGCACATCTTATGAGTTCTTATCACAAGGAGAATTTTTTCCCTCTTTTCTTTTTATTGTATCTATATGAGATAATGGAGGGTGGATGTTGGCTAACCTATTGTGGTCATCATTTCACAATATATGTAAATCAAACCATCGTGCTGTACTCCTTAAACCTACACAGTGATGTATGTCAGTTATTTCTCAAAAAAAAAAAAAACAAAACTGGAGAAAGAAAAGGGTTGTCAGAATGAGAATCACTATTACAGACTGAGAACTCAAAAGACAACTTTTAGATATGCTAAATTTGAGGTGACTTTGGGACAAACATATAAAGATAGTCACAGGAAAGCTGGAGATTTCACTCTGGAAAAGATGACAGGGTCAGTGATAGAGACATGGGTGGCATTTAGAGAAGTCATATGATTATAATGCATGAGGGCTCAAAAATGAAGAAGTAAGGAGAGAAAAAGACTCAACATTGGGGAAATAATCAGCTTTAAGATTTGGGAGAAGGAAGAGGAGTTAACAAAAGAATGAGAAAAGGAATAGACAGATATGTAAAAGGATCGATACATTAAATATTTAATGAGTACCTTCATAGGCCAGGTACTATTCTAGGCAGTGAATTAGACTGATGTAAACAGGAAAAAAAAAAAAAAAATCTCTGTCCTAAAAAAAAAAAAAAAAAAAATCTCTGTCCTTATGGATTGTAGAGCTGATGGAGGTAGCAGCATAACAGGGGCCGTGTTTGGAAAGAATTTCAAAAGGACAAGAAGCTAATCAGATGCTATAGAATCAACGATAGAACTGAGTAAGAACTACAGGATTTGGCTAGTCTAAAGTTCAATAGCACTGGAAGTCCAGAGAATATGTATTATTTTACAATCAGAAAGAAATAAATAAGCTGTTTCCATTTGGAATATAGACAATATTTTCATAAACGGTTAGTTAAGAAAATCAAACTACCAGAAGAAAACCCCTAATAGAATCATAATTGAAAATAAGCAAATTCCCTAGCAAAGTTTCATCTTTTCATTATTAGCTTTGTTACTTATATTGTTATAATTACATCTTAATACCAGGTTCTTAAGTACATTTTTCCTAACAATGAGTGAAAATATTCTCCTGTCGGCTCTGTTCCAAAGTTCTTTATTTTTTAGGCCCTTTCTGGAGAAGAGTCAATAATTATGTTGAGAAAGAGATTTTTCATAACAAGTACAATGGCAGAAGTGAACTGGGAAATTTGCATTTACATATGTGACCTTACTGTCATGAAGACAGGAAGCCTCTTGCACTGTGACGCTTAGCTCAAGGGAGCAGATTCACAATACGAAATGTTTATCATTATGCATTTCTGAATTACTGTATCCTTGTTTCTTCCTCTTTATCCTTGTACTTTAGGTAAATCAATATTCAGATAACCTATCATATGAAATTGTTAAATAATGATTATTTTGATGGTTCTGTTTCAAATTCATGTCTTCAGTCTCTACAAATCAATATCTTCCAACTTCATTTGAACTTTAAAATTTTGCTCCTATTTTTTGGAGTTATATAGTCTGTTCCTTTAGAGTCCTACATTTAACTCATTTACATAATTTAAATAATATATTTATTGCTATTAATGCTAATTAGCTCATTCTGTCATAAGGTAACATATTAATTAAATATTTCAGCGGAAGCACCAAGAACTAATACATATTTCTCTCCAAAATGGACATAAGACTACATACAGAATTTACAAATCCTGTTCCTGAAAACCTAGTTATCTAACTCCTCACCCAAACGAAGGCTATAAAAGGGTCATAAGTGGAAAACTGTAGACACATTTTGGAGAGGATTTTTTCAGAGGAAGCTATAATGTGAGTCCCAAGTCTCCTTGCTCTCCTATAAAGGCAGGGAAGAGGGGTATCTGCCCCTCCCTCACATCAAGCAAGTACAGCTCCAAGAGCATTAGAAGGGCTTGATATGCCCTTCTGGAATGGACTTGGGTATGATTTCTGCCTGAGAAACACAAAGTCGGCCCCACTGCTAATCACTGAGATTGTTGCCTTAGATAACATACTCTTCTAGTATTTATCAAGGCAGTGAGAGTATGTGTATTTTCTGTAAGTCATATATGGGCCACACAAGATAGAGACAGAGAACCAGAGGGAGAGAGACAGACGGTGGAATGTGGGCTTCTCTTTGATTCTGTCCCAAGAGGCTGCCATGCAACATAGACAAGACTTCATCAGAGAGAATATGTCACTATAGCTGAATGCTTAGGGGATGAGGAGGAATAAACAATAAGGCAGAAGAGAGTGCAGGTGAGAGACACTGCAGAGGAGAATGAGTAAATTCAAATTCTTATTAAGCCTAGAGAGTGTGATCTCAGCTTGTGACAGTACTAGTTAAATCAAAACTTTCCTGCCCCACCCCTTTTAGTTCTTTTCATTTCCTATGCTCCAAATCTGAAGGGATCAAAAACCAAAGCTAGGACAATGATGGAACATCTAGAAAAAGGAGAAGTTCAAGGTAGGAGGAAAAAAAAAAAAAGGGAGCAACTACATCCTCTTTCCTCAGCTGCAGCAGGCCTGGGCGAGGGAAGGGAGAAAAGCCTTACAGTTAAAGCCAAATTCAAACTTTCACTATTACATGAGTCTAAATATTTTAATTACTGATTAGAGAACTTTGAGTTACCTAAAAGTGACTAGAAAAGCTGGGGAGCCTTCCGGTGTTTTCATTCAGGAGCAGAATAACAATTAGACCCAATAAATAAGTACAAAGAGATGGTATAAGACAGAAATAGTTATAATAGTTATGATTAAATCCCACAAGGAGTATTTATTCAATGTTACAGTTATAAAAACCTTACAAATGACCATAAATTCTTTTCTATTCATAAATGAATCATTAACCTTTAAACTCTATTTTATTGAAATAGTAGTTGACTATGGTGAGATTATAAAAAGAGAGAAAAAAGACAAAATAAATTTTTAATTTATTAATATCTTCTATGGGTCAGTTATTTTCATACACTATCTCTTCCATATCTTACAATAACCTAGTAGAAAGGGCACTGGTATTAATCTTAAAATGCAGTGCAATTAATGAAGGAGCCTAAAAAAAGTACATCCATGTTCATAGATAGAAGGACTCAATATTGTCAAGATGTCAGTTCTTCCCAATGTGATTGGGATTCAATACAATCCAATTAAAATCCCAGAAAGTTATTTTATGAATATCAACAAACTTATTCTAAAGTTTATATGGAAAGGCAAATGATCCAGACTAGCCAACATTAATATTGAAAAAGAGGAACAGTTAGAGGACCGATACTACCTGACTTCAATGTTAACTGTAAAATGACAGTACTCCAGACAGTGTGATATTAGCAAAAGAATAGACAAATAGATCAACAGAACAGAATAGAGAGCCCAGAAATAACCCCCATAAATATAGTCAACTAATCTCTGACAAAGAAGCAAAGGCAATACAATGGAGCAAAGATAGTCTTTCCAACAAATGGTGCTGGAACAACTGGAAATGCAAATGTAAAAAAATGAATCTAGACAGGGACTTTCTGCCCTTCACAAAAATTATCTGAAAATGGGTCATATTTCTAAATGCAAAACACAAATCTGTAAAATTCCTAAAAGTTAACATAAGAAAAAATTTGATATTCAGTAAGGTGGTGCCCTTTATTTCTTTTCTCCTTTTTATTTTTATTTTTTCAGTGTTCCAAGATTCATTGTTCATGCACCACACCCAGTGCTCCATGCAATACGTGCCCTCCTTAGTACCACTACCAGGCTCACCTAACCCCCCACCCTCCTCCCTTCCAAAACCCTCAGTTTGTTTCTCAGAGTCCACAGTCTCTCATGGTTTGTCTCCCCCTCCGACTTCCCCCAACTCACTTCTCCTCTCCAACTTCCAATGTCCTCCGTATTATTCCTTATGTTCCACATATGATAATTGACTCTCTCTGCTTGACTTATTTCACTCAGCATAATCTCTTCCAGTCCTGTCCATGTTGATACAAAAGTTGGGTATTCATCCTTTCTGATGGAGGCATAATACTCTATTGTATATATGGACCATATCTTTTTTATCCATTTGTCCGTTGAAGGGGATCTTGGTTCTTTCCAGTTTGGCGACTGTGGCCATTGCTGCTATGAACATTGGGGTACAGATGGCCCTTCTTTTCACTACATCAGTATCTTTGGAGTAAATACCCACTAATGCAATTGCAGGGTCATAGGGAAGCTCTATTTTTAATTTCTTAAGGAATCGCCACACTGTTTTCCAAAGTGGCTGCACAAGGTGATGTCTTTTTAGATACAACATCAAAGACACTATCCATGAAATAAAGAACCGATAAGCTGGAATTCATTAAAATTAAAAATTTCGTAAGCAATAATCTAAAAATTAAATTAAAAATTTCTGCTCTGTAAAAAATAATGTCTAGAGAATAAAAAGATAAGTTATAGATTAGGAAAAAATATTTGCTGAAGACATAACTGATAAAGGGCTGTGATCCAAAATATACAAAGAACATTTAAAACCCAACAATCAGAAAAAAAAGCTCGTTTTTAAAAATGGGCCAAAAAATGGGCCACCCAGACACTTCTCTTAAGACATTCAGATGGTGGGGCGCCTGGGTGGCTCAGTGGGTTAAGCCGCTGCCTTCGGCTCAGGTCATGATCTCAGGGTCCTGGGATCGAGTCCCGCATCGGGCTCTCTGCTCAGCAGGGAGCCTGCTTCCCTCTCTCTCTCTCTCTCTCTCTGCCTGCCTCTCTGTCTACTTGTGATCTCTCTCTGTCAAATAAATAAATAAAATCTTTAAAAAAAAAAAAGACATTCAGATGGTGAACAGACACATGAAAAGATATGCAACATCACTCATCATTACAAGAATGCCAATCAAAACTATAATGAGATATCACCTCACACCTGTCAAAATGGCTAATAAAAAAATAAAACAAACAAAAGGTGTTGGCGAGGATGTGGAGAAAAAGGAAACTTCTTGCACCATTAGTGGGAATGCAAACTGCTATAGCCACTGTGGAAAACAGTACAGAGTTTCCTCAAAAAGTTAAAAATAGAACTAACTTATGATCCACAAATTGCACTACTGGGTATTTACTCAAAAAATACAAAAACAATAATTCAAATGGATACATGCACCCCTATGTTTATAGCAGCATTATTTATAATACCAAATTATGGAAGCATCCCAAGTATCCAATGATAGATAAATGGATGAAGGGATATATATATTTCACTCATATGTGGAATTCAAGAAACAAAACAAATGAGCAAAGTGGGGAGAAAAAAGAGAGAGGGAGCCAAACCAAGAAACACTCGTAACTATAGAGAACAAACTGATGGTTACTAAATGGGTGGTGGGTGGGGGGATGGGGGAAATAGGTGATGGGGATTAAGGAGCACACTTGTCATAATGAGCATCAGGTATTGTATGGAATCGTTGAATCGACATATCATAGTACACCTGAAACTAATATAACACTAAATATTTACTGTGCTGTAAATAAAATAAAAACTTAATAAAGAAGACTATATAAATGAATGAATGAATAAACAAATAAATATGAGCCAAAGACCTTAATAGACATGTCACCAAATAAGACAAACTGATGGCAAATAAGCATATGAAGAAACTGTCCACATTGTATGTCATCAGGGAAGTGCAAATTAAAACAAGATTCCATTGTGCATCTATTAAAATGGCCAAAACACCAACCACATCAAATGCTGGCAACTACCGTATGTGGAGCAATAGGAACTCTCATACATTGTTCGTGGGACTGCAAAATGGCACGAGCACTTAGAAGTGGTTTCTTACAAAACTAAATAATTTTTAACATATTATCCGTAATCACACTCCTTAACATTTATTCAAAGAAATTAGAAATTTATGACCAAAACCTGTACACAGATGTTTTTAGCAGCTTTACTCATAAGTGCCCAAACTGGGAAGAAATCAACAAGTTGCTCAGTAGGTGAATGGGTAAATAAACTGGTATATCCAGACAATGAAATATGATTCAGTGCAAAAAATAATAATAATCTATCAAGATAGGAAAAGACATGAAGGAACCTCAAATGCATATTATTAAGTGAAATAATAATTTCAATCTGAAAAGACTGCCTTGGTGTATAATTCCAACTACATGACATTCTGGAAAAAGCAAAACTGTGGAGAGAGTAAAATGATCAGTGTTTGGCAAGGGAAACGAATGTTTCAGTGTTTGAGGGGGAATGAATAGGTTGAGCACAGAGGATTTTTAGGGCATTGAAATATCCTGTATGATATTGTAATGATGATATATGCCATTATACATTTGTCCAAACCTACAGAATTTATAACACCAAGAATGAGCCCTAAAGTAAACTAATGGACTCTGGGTAATCATGATATGTTCATGCAGGCCTATCCTTGGTAAAAAATAGACCATTCTGGTGGGCGATGCTGATACTGGGGGAGGCTCTGCTTATGTGGAGGCAGGAGGTACATAAGAATTTGCTATTCCTTCCTCTCAATTTTGTTTTAAACCTAAAATGGCTCTAAAAGATAAAGTCTTAAAAAACAGGGTGCCTCAGTTTTTAGATGTTATTGTTCCCACTAATATGCAGCCTATATCTTATATATGATTATATATATTCAAAAGAAGGAGAAAAAATAAATTATATTTATATAGCATATTTGTTTCAGGCATTATTTCTCTTTTAGAATGTTAATCATGTGAAGTTTGGTTTCATTACAAAATATTTTAGGAAGTTTATTGAACTAAATTTTACAGCAGGAATTGAGTCCATAGCCAAGTCCTATGCTTCACTACCTCTTCAAAGTAAGATGCCAATTTCCTGAATGGAACATGAATATTTATTTAAAATGAGACTGATGAATTCCTATAAATATCAGATGTGCTTAAGAAAGTCAATAGCACAACATATAAATTTCCAATCCAGTTTATCTTAAATAAGAACCTGGTACACTCTTTTTCCTAAAAGCATACAAATTGGGTGATACTCATCTACTATCTACAAAACCAGATCTTATCTGAATCAAAGGAAATACTTCTAATTAGCCTGTTATTTTTGTGGTGGTTCTTGGACCAAAAAAAAAAAAATCAGTACTTTGAAAAGCCATTTAAAAATAGCATAAATAGCAATTTCAGTGTTACATTAAGAAATCAATTAAATCTTTCCATTAGACCTACCCAGAGTGAGGAGATATGGCCATTCGTGTTGCATGACACCTGTTCTAACTACTCACTTATCAGCAACCACAGCCCAGAGCAGCTATGCCTCAACACTGGTTGGTACTATTTTCCTCTTGCTTTTGAAACATTTTGTCTCATCACTGTTTTCAATGACTTTTTTCAGTTTACTCTGCATCAGTAACCTGGGGTTCTATTAATCTCATGCATCCAGCCCCCAAAACTCAATTGCTGTGGTCACGAACCATACATTTGAGACTTATTAGTATTTCCCTTCATAAAGCATGAGGATCACTCACCACCCTCCTTTAAAATACTAGTCATAAAAAAACATAACAGCAGTTATGAATAAAGAAAATTTGAAAGTCTGAGATAGGGCACCAGGTATTTAAAAGACTTCTCTAAGACACACTGGATAACAGTAATAGTATAGGAAATGATGATTTATTAAAGTAAGATAATTTATTCAAGGACAAGAGATATTTTGGGGGGGTTCAAATAACTTATGACTTCCTGTATCTGGCTTTTCATTTTTTAAAGTAGAAATGATTTTATAGGTATTACGTTACACTCACAAAAGTCTTTTCATGATTATCCTATCAATATACTTTTAGCATCTTAAAGAGGTTAGAATTTTGGGGTGCCTGGGTGGCTCAATGGGTTAAAGCCTCTGCCTTCGGCTCAGGTCATGATTCTAGGGTCCTGGGACTGACCCCCCTGCGTTGGGCTCTCTGCTCAGCAGAGAACCTGCCTCCTCTTCTCTCTCTGACTGCCTCTCTGCCTACTTGTGATCTCTGTCAAATAAACAAATAAAATCTTAAAAAAAAAAGAGTTTATAATTTTAATACAAAAAAATGTTCAAATGTGTTACTTAGTGACTATTTTTTTCATGTCTATGCACCTTAAAATTGCATGACATAAGTCATGAATTACAGTATTACCAAGATCAGAAAGAATTCTTGGTATGAATATAAATATATGTTGATAGATATTGGATTTATTTTTAAGAAGGTAACTGAGAACATAGAGCATTATAATACAAACTCTAGCCAAGAATACGATGGATCAAAATATGGATCTGTTTCTATATTTATTAAAATATATAATGGATATAAATAACACCATGAATAAAATAACGTGAAGGAATAAAGTTCTCGGGCTCTTAGTAGTCTCTTCTGGAATATTCAAGAGACATCATTAAATGGTGAAAAGATAAGCCACATGTGAGAAGATATATGAAACATGCAAAAGCAACAAAGGACCTATAGCCTAATATATAAAGAAACTCTACAAATCAGTAAGGAAAAAAAATCCAGTAAAAAGTTTTCAATTTCAATTCAAAATTTATCAATTTAATTTTTAAAAATTTAAGGCTATTCAAATGGCAAAAGAGTATGCACAAAGTTGTTCAATCATATTCGTATTCAAGAAATGTAAATTAAAACAACATGGCATTATATACCTTACAATAATGGCCAATGTTAAGAGAATGCCAAATGCTGACAAGAGTGTAAAATGACATAAACCCTCATACTTTTCTGGTGGAAGTATAAATATGTACTTCACTTTGGAAAATTATTTGGTATTATCTGCTCAAATTGAAAATATGCATACCCTACCACTCAACAATAAGTTCAAGGTGTGAGAATTACATGTGTGCACCAAGAGACATAAAACTGCTCACAGCAACATCAATCATAGTGGCTTCAAAATGCAAATGATCCAAATGTCCTTCAGTAGTAGAATGCACAGCATATACAAACAAATGAATATTATACAAAAATGAAAATTAATAAACTAAAGCTATAACTGAAAACATTGGTGAATCCCACAAAAAACAACATTGAACAATAGAGAAAGACACAAACACCCCTATAAGTTCATTTATATAAAATTCAGTAACTAGCAAAACACCCAGTGTAGTAAGACAAGCTAGAGATCCTTTTGGGGAGCAGGGGTAGATAGTGACTAGAAAGGAGCACTAAGAGGGATTTGTAGAATGTAACTACCAAGATAGTAGTTATACACATGTGGATGATCATTCATTGAGTTGTACATTTGGGGAGGAAGGATGGTTCATGGCATCCAATAGTAGTAACCGACACATCAGAGGGAGAATCTGGGCCACCTGACTTATATCCAAGTTTCACCAAATAAAGAGGCAGAAGCTTCTCAGGTTCAATGGTTCTTGAGCCTAGCTGGATACTAAATCACCTGGGATACTTTTAAAAAAGATACCAGCGTCCAAGGAAATACCCAATATTAATGAAAGTCTTTGAGGGTGGGGTCCAGCATAAATATTTTTTAAAGATTTTATGTATTTATGTATTTATTTATTTGAGAGAGAGAGAGTAGGAGGAAGGGGAAAGGGGGAGGGGAAGAGAGAGGGAGAGAATCTCAAGCAGAGTCTACCCTGAGCACAGTGCCCAAAGTGGGGCTCCATCTCTGACCCCAAGATCACGACCCAAGCTGAAACCAAGAGCCATACATTTAACTGACCGAGCCATGCATGCGCCCCCCAAGGATCAATATTTTTTAAAGTTCCTCAGATTATTTTAATGTATAACAGGGCTTGACAGGGATGTTCTAGAACTTCATTTGTGAAATTTTAGTGTATACATAAGTTACCTAAGTATATTATTAATGTACAGATTCTGATTCAAAAGGTCTGGGCTAGGGCCTGAGATTATGCATTTCTAACAAGCTCCAATGGGATTGCTAATATTGCTGGCTCATGTACTACACTATTTTTTTTTAATTATTTAAATTGTTTTAGGTAGGTTCCATGCCCAATGTGGAGCCCAATGTGGGCTCAGGACCCTGGGATCAGGACCTGAGCTGAGATCGAGTCAAATGTTTGACTGAGCCACCCAGGTGTCCTGCACCACACTTTATATAGCAAATTTTCTAGAACAATGGGTCTCAAGGTTGGATGCACATTAGAATTATCCGGTGGTACTTTAAAAAAAAAAGAAAAAAAAAACCTACAGGTTTAGGCCCTACCCCAGAGGGTCTGACTAGTGTGGGGTTTGGCCATCATCATGTTTTTAAAACTCACAAGTATAGTCAATGTTGAGAACCATTGTTCTGAAAAATTGACACACTGCATCCAGCTATGAGGAAAAAAAAAAGAAGAAACAGAGGGAACAAGTTTATTTATGTTTGTTTACTAAGCATTTATAAGGTGATGTGAGCATATTTTTTCAAGTACTAGAAAAAAACGAAAATTCAAAATACCTATTAAAGTTTAGTCCAACATATGTAATCCATTTCAGAATCTAAGAGGAAGTCTGGACTAACTGTAAGTAGATGAAGGATTGAATGAGAAAATCCACATAACTGTCTCTTTATTACATTCCCAAACTCCACCTCATGAAAAAAAACAAAACAAAACAAAAAATCCTGAAAATGTCAAGGACACTTTTACACCTCCACTCTCGGTCTACTGACTCAGAGACAACCATCCTTTTATCATGCAGGTGAGGATACCCAACAGAATTTTCTTTACCAAGTCCCAACAATAGTTATTCTACCTGGCTGAAGTACATGGTATTTGGAGAAGTTTAATGTTCTAACTATATACAGTGATTGAAACAAGGAGCATACTGATGGCAGTGCATCTCTAAGAAAAATAATGGGGAAACTGTACAAATGCTACAAATCAATGGAGAATCAAAAATAATCTCAATGGCCCAAAGATCATACCTCTGAAAATTATCTGCTTCAGGAATGAAAGAAAATGCCCAGAAATACCTGGGAATCATCAATAGACTATAAAAATAGACTCTGTCAAGAACAAGAAAAACTAATTAGGAAAGGACAAGAAGAAATAAAAGAAAGGGGCACCTGGATGGTTCAGTCAGTTAAGCGTCTGTCTGCCTTTGGCTCAGGTCATGATCCCAGGGTCCTGGGACTGAGTCCCGCATGGGGCTCTCTGCTCAGCAGGGAGTCTGCTTCTCCCTCTGCCCCTCCCCCCACTCACTTTCTCAATCTCTCTCTCTCTCTCTTTAAAAGAAAGAAATATAAAGAAAAGAGTATGAGATAAGCAAGAACTTTAATAAAACTAAAATGCAACCACAAAATCAAAACCAATAATAGAAATAGTAAAATGCAGAACTGATATTGCAGAGAATCAAGTGGATAATATGAGAAACTAACTTCAAACCACAAAGGGAAACGACAAAGAACAGATATCACTAATCCAACATACAGATAATTAATGTTTACAAAGAAGATAACAAAGTGGAACAGAATCAGATAAAACAGGAAAATGTAATGTAAGCGGAAAAATATCAGTGTATGCATACTGCAAGGGATTTTTAATACACCCATCACTAGGCCTGTCTTAGCAATTTTCTTAATTAAAGGAATCCAGAAAAATGTCTATAAGCATTCAGGCTTAAAAGATATAATCTTGAAAAATGAAAAAAAAAAAACAGAGACTACAGATTTCTTTGCAATGCTTACTGAAAACAGATACTGAATAAAGAAATATATATGGAATATTAAAAGTAAAATAATTACCCCAAACTTGATATGCCAATAGCTTCATATTTGAATACAAGGGAATGACTAAAGGGGTACCTAGGGTTTGAGAGAGATCAGGGACTGTTTAAAATGACAGAGACTCAATCCTGTTTAAGAAATGGTGAGAACGCTCAGATTGTTTTTCAGAGTCCATAGTCTCTCATGGTTCACCTCCCCTTCCAATTTCCCTCAACTCCCTTCTCCTCTCCATCTTCCCTTGTCCTCCATGCTATTTGTTTTGCTCCACAAATAAGTGAAGGGGAAGGGGGTGGAAGGTTGGGGGAATCAGTTGGGGTATTACAGAGGGCACAGATTGCATGGAGCACTGAGTGTGGTGCAAAAACAATGAATACTGTTACAATGAAAAGAAATTTAAAAAGAAGAAGAAGAAGAAGAAGAAGAAGAAGAAGAAGAAGAAGAAGAAGAAGAAGAAGAAGAAGAAGTAGTAGTAGTAGTAGTAGTAGTAGTAGTAGTAGTAGTAGTAGTAGTAGTGGTGAGAATGATCCAGTTGAGAGGAAGAGGTCAACTAGATTATAAATTGTGTACATCTCCGGATGGTAGGGAACAGGAAATAAACATAAACATAATTGAAAAGAAAACTCCCTTGTTGCATCAAAAGAAAGTTGCAGATATAGACAGATAGATATGCTTAATAGGGAGAAGCTGTATGAGTTCATTCTGATGACGCATTGACCCTCCAAAGTAGAAAGCATCTGCTAAATGATAGTGAAGAAAGGGATGGTGGAGAATGATGAGAATTTTGAACAGTTAATTTAAAAATCAAAGAAATAGAATAGAACTGAATAGGTGCTGTTAAAGGTCAATTTTATAATGAATTTAAGCAGTTACATTCTGCCCTCTTGAGTGATTTCATCCAGCACAGTGTGCTCATTGGGGCTGCATGGAGAAAGCAGGAACACAGAGGGACCCCAATACAAGTATGATTAAGTGGGAGTGAAGGTATGAATAAAATTAAAACAGGGAACCTATGATATTTAGAATATTAGCAAAAGCATTACTAAAATTATAGGCTATGAAATCAGAGTAGGATAAGAAAATAATGAAAAAAAGATGACAGCACGGACAGAAAAAAAGTAGAGGGGTCAAGCATTTGCACAGGCAGGTAAGCAGGAGAGATGTGTGGTCAGAAAGCAAAGTGAATGCACTGATGACCTCAGTGGCAGAGTAATTATAGATGAATACTTGAGCTAGGTGTAGTGGAAGGAAAGGGTCAGAGGAGATGGGAATGTCAAGAAACTGAAAGCCAGGTTCTTGGTTATGCCATGTACACAGGCTTTCATAGCACTCAGAGATTGCTAACAACTTCTGTATCACTATATTTTGATATTCTGTATCTACTTCCAGGAAGAAGAATCACAATAGTAGAATGTCCACGTCCTTAGAGGGAAATTTGGTCAGCATCAGCAATAGTATGTGGGAACTTAATAAAGATATTTTCCCATCCCTGGGGGTTTAACTGTTTAGAGCAATGACTATTATTTGTATATATTATCAAGAGTTTATACAACTAAGTTTTACAACTTATATGTATTTCCTCAATCACAAATCTAAACCAACTCTCACCTTCATGAAGCACAACCTGAGAAAAATAAAGATCAAGGTTTCTCTCTCTCACTTCTCCCCCATCAGACCAACCAACATCTTTTGTAAAGTATAAACAATTTTATGAGTATGAGGTATGATTTCTAATTATGGATTTAAGCAAGTATAAGATTATTACCATTGCAAATTTAATAAAAAAACAAGAAGACAAATTCTTACCAAAGGAAGGTGACTCCCTCCCATCCTCTAATCCTGAATCTCTTTCTCTGTCTCTCTTTCTGTGTTTATGACCACGATGCCTGTGACGTCGATGGCTTTTTCTTCCTCCCAGGGGCACGTGAACTCCAATAAATAGTGTCCGATGACCTTCATCAGAAGCAAATGCATAATTAAACTCTAAATTATTCCAAAGTGCAGAAAATGATGATTTACACTTCAATGGAACTCAATTCAATTCAACCCAGCAAACCATTTTTGAGTGTTTATGGTATGTAAAGCTTGCGACTTGGCATGTATTTTGGCACTTAGACCTACTGAAATACACCACAGATCTATCAGAAACATTTACAATACTAATAGTTTGGTTATATACCTTATAATCACCACTAGTTTATTAATTGTCTTAATCTCTCTGTGTCTGTTCCTCATAACTTATAATTATACTCTTCTCATTAAGAAAATTTATTCTATTTTCTCCCTACCCTCAACTGTTATCTCACCAGTCCCCTTCCCTTCACAGTTAAGTGTGTGAAACAATTACTATCTCAAAAAACAGATTTCACCAATGTCCACAGTAATGCCAAATTCCGTGGAAATTTTTTGGTTCTATTATTTCTCTCTGTGGCACTTGATACTATTGACCACTCTCTTCTTGATGACCACTTTCTCTTGGCACTCCTTCTCTGTTTTGTTCATATTAGTTTTTTTTTGCTGGTTCTTCTATTTATCCATTCAAGGTTGGAGATCCCCAAGCTCTATCTTTGACTTTATGATTTCAGCTGATACATATTTATTACAGGCTCTGAGACCTAAAACTTGATGATAGATTGCTCTCTTGGGCTGCAGGCCTATGCATACCTCCACTTATTAGATATATTACTTGCATATCCTTCCCACAGGCATGTCAAACAACATGTCCATGGAACTCATCCTCTTCTCTGTTCCAAGTATCAGCCATCTATCCTCTATGTTAGTAAGTGCACCATTTATCCAGTCATCTCAGAGACCATCTAATTTATCACCAGGTCCTCCTTTACATCTCTAGAATCCATTCCCTCTTCAGTATCCCTAGTGTTGCTGTCTTAGTTGGACTCTCATTTCCTACCAGGACTACTAGAACATTCTCCTTCCTGCTGTTTTTTGTTTTGATTTGTTTTGTTTTGTTTTCCTCTCAAGCTACACTCTTGTCCCACTTTTTATCCATCCTGAATGCCGATGGCTTCCCCCACCCCCAAAATGCAAGTCTGACTACATTATTCCCCTACTTTAAACTCGTTGATTATTCTCTGTTGCCTATATGAGAAAGCTTTTAGTTCTCTTTAAGGCCAAATGATATCTGACCTCTGCCTATATCTCTGGCATACGTCTAAATACATTCTGCTTCACATACTTTAAGCCAATGTGAGCCCCTTCATTCTTTTAGCCAAATGTCCTCAAGTCTCTGTTTTTAGTTAATTTTGTTCTTATTCTTCCAATTGTAGGAAATGTCTTTGTCTCTCCTAATTATCTGGTGAAAACCTACTCATCTTTCAAGTCTCAGTTCAAGGATTATGCGACCCATAAAATTTTCCATACCCTCTGATTCTAAATACAGTTGACCACTTTCTTCCTTAAGGACCCTCCAGTACTTAATAACACTTGATTGTAATTACTTACCTAAAAGTCATTTTTTTTCTTATAAATCTTCTCTGAGAAGGACACTATGTTAGTCAATTTGTATCTTTAGCAACACAGTGCCAGGCATACAGCAGATGCCTAACAAATGTTTACTGAGATAACAAACGTTTTATTGAGAGGTATTATGCCATGAATCAAGAATACAAATATAAAGAAGGTATTATTTCATTCCTATAAGTCATCAGGTCTCAGCCCTTCCCAACTTAAGAAAAAAGTGGGACTCACAAGTGTGATGTATTGCCCTGGGTATCCCTTCCCTGAACAAACATATCAGAATAAATGAAGAGAAGATGTGAACCCCAAAACAAACACGCATTAATCTATGCATTCAATACAATTACAAATTTCTAGCATTATTATTTCAACATAACTAGACAAATAATGTAAAATGTATAAGGAAAAACTGAAAGAAAAATAACCAATAACATCTTGATGAAACTCAAGGAGGAAGAATTCACCTTATGAAATATCAAACTATACCACAAAGTTGTATACTTAAAGTAATTCACAATTTTGGAATCTTAAATGTTAGTAATTTCAAATTACTTGGACCATCACTACATTATTATTCTCTAATACGTTGAAGATTATTAATCAGGGGGAATGTGCAGAACATGAAAGAATTCAGACAGACCCTTATGTAAAACTAGCATTTAAGAGTCAGAAAAAGAGGGCACCTGGGTGGTTCAGTTGGTTGAGCGACTGCCTTCAGCTCAGGTCATGATCCTGGAGTATCAGGATCAAGTCCTGCATTGGGCTCCCAGCTCCACCGGGAGTCTGCTTCTTCTCTCTCTGACCTTTTCCCCTCTCATGCTCTCTCTCGCTGTCTCTCTTTCACTGTCTCTCTCTCCAATAAATAAATAAAATATTTTTTAAGTGTCAGAAAAAGAAATTAAACACTTAATAGTTAAAAAATAATGACGTTATAGACTTTCAATTAAATATGGGAAATTAAATACCTGCTTTCTATCCCTATTGCCGCTGGACACTACATTCTTAATGCCAAGTTAGGAAACAATTTTTAAAGAACACTAAAAAAGAAATGATTAATAAGTTTTGTTACAATTATGTCAGAAACTTCTCTTTATCATAAGAGTTGGGAGGCTACAAGGCATTAAAAAATGTATTTCTGGGGCACCTGGGTGGCTCAGTGGGTTAAGCCTCTGCCTTTGCCTCAGGTCATGATCTCGGGGTCCTGGGATGGAGCCATCTGCTCTGCAGGGAGCCTGCTTCCCCCTCTCTCTCTGCCTACTTGTGATCTCTCTATCTGTCAAATAAAGAAATAAAATCTTTTTAAAAAAATGTATTTCTAACACATATAACTGATAAAGGACTAACAAGATATAAAAGGAAATCCTACAACTCCTAGGAAAAGATGAAAACCCAATGGGAACATAGACAAAAAACTTAAATAGGCATTTAATAAAAAAAAGAAAATACAAATTGCTTATAAATGTAAGAAGAGGTCCAGTAGTTCTCAGGGTAATGGAAATTCAAACCATAATGAGATATCTCTTTACTCCCACCATCTTGGCAAAAATTGAAATGGTTGACAATTCTATGTCTCAGTGTGGTATCATATAGTACCAGTAGTATTATACAAAACTACTTTGAAACAGTATAACATTCTTTATTAAAATTGAAAATATGCATACCATATAATCGAGCAATTTCCTTGGGCCCTAGAGAAGTACATGAAGATGTATAAAAATATAAGAGACACATATAAGAATCTCTACAACTGCACTGCTTATAAAGACAAAGTGCTGGAAACAACCCCAAAATCCATTAACAGAATGTATTAAGTAGAAGATATTCACACATTGGGATATATAGAACAATAATCCACAGGTATGCATAACAATACAGATGAATCTCACATACTATTGAGCAAAAAATATATATATGATATAATTTCTTTTATAAGGCTTTAAAAATAGAAAAACTAAAATATATTGTTCAGAGATGCATACACAGGAAAAGATCAATACAAAAGTCAGAAAACTTGTTACCTCTGGCATAAAGGTGAATAGGATCTGTGACTGGTGAGAGGAACATGAGGAGCTTCTGGGGTGTTAGAAATTTCTGTTTCTTGATACAAGTTTTTGCTTCAATAATATTTAAAATTTATACATAAGCTTTCTGTACTTTTCTGTATGTTTGTTTCATTTCAAAATTTAAAAAGTTAAAGAAACCAAAGAGGAAGAGTTTTAAAAAGGGGACAGCTACTAGTTTACATGCTATAAAGGAGTCAAACAAGATTAAAACTAAAAATTAGCCATTACAGTTGGAAATTGATGTTTATCTGTTATCTTCATAAAAGCAATTTCAGTGAATGAGGAAATGAGTAAAACTGAGGAAATTTAGGCAATGAATATTTCCTAGAAGTGAAAATAAAGGCTTTACAGAGGGCGGTACTGGAACTAAATCTCAAGATTGCAAAGGTTTCTAGTAATTACTGCTGAAGATAACCATTCCCCAGACAGACAAAGATAAGAGGCACCAGACACCTTAGGTGCAAGTCCAGAGGGCCTGGCTGGGTATAGTGAATGTTGTCTTTGTTTATGAAATGTAGATTCGATGGGCCTATGCCAAAAGTAACATCCTAAAAAGTTGCCAAGTTAAGGCTAAAATAAACCATCTGAAACCATATCCAAGCATAATCAGATAAAAGGATGCCAAGACAGACAGCTGAACTGATGTCTTGAGGACATTAAATGCAAGGAAGACCAAACTGAAGGAGTTTCCTGAGGCAGAATCTTGCAGGCTGGTTAAAATATCAAAATTCACTTGGGTAAATAACTCTGATTGAATTGTTGGATCACATGGTAAGCTTATGTTTACCTATATGAGAAACTGCCAGACTGTCTTCCAAAGTGGCTGTACCATTTGCATTCCAACCAGCAGTGAATGAAAGTTCCTGTTGCTCCACATTCTTGCCAACATTTGATGTTGTCAGTGTTTTGGATTTTAGCTATTCTAATGGGTATGTGGTGATATCTCACTTTTAATTTGCAATTCCCTAATGACATACAATATTGATCATCTTTTCATATGCTTATTTACTATCTGTATTTCTCCTTTGGTAAGGTGTCTGTTCAGATTTTTTCCTATTTTGTAATTGGATTTTTGTTTTCTTATTGTTGAGTTTTAAGGGTACTTTGTATATTTTGGATATAAGTCCTTTACGGATATGTCTTTTGCAAGAATCTTCTCTTTAGTTTGTCTTTTCATTGTAACATTGTAACAGTCTTTCATAAAGTGTATGTTTTAATTTTAAGGAAGTTCAATTTATTGGGGTGTCTGGGTGGTGCAGCCTGTTAAGCACCTGGCTTTGACTCAGGTCATGATCCCAGGGTCCTGGGTTCAAGCTCTTCATCAGGCTCCCTGCTCCATAGAGAGCCTGCTTCTCCCTCTCTTTCCCTCTGCCTCACATTGGAAGTATGTGGGTAGTAGAAAAGAAGCAAAGTTTCAGTTGTATAGAGCCAGAGCTCATCTCCAGAAAATTCTTCTAAATTTTACAGGTTATGTATACAAGAAGCTTGACAGAAGTTTTCTTAAATTTTAAGACAACCCCCAAAATTTTTGTGAAATTATAAATAAGTTATAAGGATTGAAGCAACTTCTCTAGACTACATTAGTAAAAAATAAATTTTAATTGATAATGATAAAGATAGAGTTAATGTTCCATATCCTTAACAGAAAATGATATTTAAAAATCCTTGACATTAGGGGTCAAAAATTTAGGGGGAAAATATGTCAGTTCATTTCTAAAAGTACGCTATTTCTCCAAATGTTACAATTTTGTGCTATTTATCTCTTTTTTTCCTAAAGGTTTTATTTATTTATTTGACAGACAGAGAGACAGCAAGAGAGGGAATACAAGGAGGGGGAGTGGGAGAAGCAGGCTTCCAGCCTAGCAGGGAGCCCGATGCGGGGCTCAATCCCAGGACCCTAGGATCATGACCTGAACTGGAGGCAGACCCTTAACAACTGAGCCACCCAGGTGCCCCTATTTATCACTTTTTAAGTGAGTATTTGTTGATTTTTTTTCTCATTCTAAATAAATATCCACCTTTGTACCTAATTTATATTCAAATGTTGTTTTTTCCCTAGAGAACCTTTAAAAATGCTTAAGTATCAGCCCTCACAAAA
Organism: Lutra lutra; assembly: GCF_902655055.1. Lineage (NCBI taxonomy): Eukaryota > Metazoa > Chordata > Mammalia > Carnivora > Mustelidae > Lutra > Lutra lutra. The sequence continues at coordinate 59,487,890 of NC_062280.1, read as the reverse complement.
CCTACATCTGCCCTTAGGCCACCTGTGAATAGCCCACAATTTTGTGTCTCCATCTTAAATCTCTTTCGCAGACTGGAAACTGTCATATCTCACGCACTCAGCTGACACTTCCATTGCATGTCTAAAAGATGACTGAAAATCAACACATATAGGACTAAACTCCTAGTCTTCTCCATCCCAACCCCCTCCTATAAGTTTTTCCCCCATAATCTTGTCCATCTCAGGTGATGACAAAACAATTTCCTAGCTGCTGAGAACAATTATCTTGGAGTAATTATAGATTCCTCTCTTTTTCTTAAGCCTACAACCCATCCAACAGGAAACCTATTGGAGCAAATGGCAAAATATATCCGGAGTTTGTCCACTTATTATTTTACTTCACCACTCTGGTCAGGGCCACATGATACCCAACCTGGATGACTGCAACAGTCTCCTGACAGTACTTTGTGAATCTACCTTTAGTCTCATGGTCTGCACCAAGCACAATAGCCAGTGTAGTCCTCTTAAAATTCAGGTTAGATCACGTCATTCATTTATCCTTGTAACGTTACCCTCTTTTACTCAGAGAAAAGGAGATTTTTCTAGGCCTCTCCAAGGACTTCTGTGACCTGCACACCCCACTGCTATTATGTCTCTGATCTTTTCTCCTGCTGATCTCCTCCTCACTCCACTCACCTCAGCCACACTGGCCTCCTTGCTGTTCTCACTACCACCCTGGGAACTTGTCTCCTTTTTCACTGCCTGAAATATTCTTCCTACTTGGATAATTCATCACTTCTTTCAAGTCTTTTCTCATATTTCACCTTCTCAGTGAAACCTACACTGAACACCTACTTAATATTACACCCTACACTTTGACCCGTTATGCTTCTCAGACTCTTCTATTTTTATTTTTTCTATAGCACTTACATACCATGTAATTAACTTATTATATTTAGTGTTTACTTTCTAGTTTCCTCCCAAAGTTTTTCCACATAAGAAGAGCAGAGATTTTCGATTTGTTCGATGATGTATCCCAAAAAGATCTAGAATGGTGTTTGATAGTTCTTGATGCTCAATAAATTTTTATTGATTATATAAATCTTTTGCATGAATAGAGATGATATTTTTAAGTAAAATGTTTAGATAACAGACATGATAATGCACTGGCTACTAAACACATTAAAAAACTTAAGAATGGAAAAAAATGCTATGGCCACAAATTTCAAAGCAACAGTAATGAAAAGGACACAATTTATGGCTATGAAACCATATGGAAAATATTTCCTGTTTCTGCATGGTTAGAGACTTCTAAAGCAAACAAAAACTGAAATCTGAAGTAAAGGACAAGCTTTGGAGATTAATGGTTGACTAAAAGGTAGAGACCTTCAAAGAAATGTAGACATTTATCTTCCAGATATATGTCTTTACATTGCAAAAAATAATAAATACCCATAGCTACTGGTTTTTTTCCAAAGGGTTTAAACTAGGGACCTTCCTCTTTTCTTTTTTGAGGTTTGATTATATAAGAGATAAAATTTCTCTCTCTCTCTCTCTCTCAGGAGGGAAAAGGCAGCTGTAGAGAAATTTCTAGATAAGCTCCCAGATTCATAATCTTAGGGCTCCCCCCCTGTGCATACAGCCACCTGGTTCTCACCACATCACCTTAAAGGGGAAGAAAGGGGCATGGAGAACCAATATGGTTATTGCTATAAGTAGTAAGAGCCAGCCTCCAATCCAGAACCCACCTCATGTTCACTTTTAGAACAAAATTAATAAATGTAGATATTTAAAAATCAATGGATTTAAGAGACTTTCTACAAAAATTACATGGGAATATAACAGATGTAAAATATTAAACATGAGGCCTATTACATAGCAGACATTCATACTAGAGTTCCCTTTCCCCTTCATATGGCTCACCCCTCAGTGGCTCGAAGGAATAAAAAGACAGAATAAATTTTTCTTGTCCTATCTCATTATCTTTCTGTTTCCCTGTATATTTTCAGCTTTTCTAATCCCAACTATAATAACCCTGGATTAAACAACTAGAGAATCACATTAGGTCCTGTGGAAAACAGTATACAAATAAAATTTCCAGATTAACATTTCCATAAATTTTTCCAAAAACTTTATATCCAAAATTGAATTTTCCATCCTAGTAGACATCACTTAAGAAGACAAAGAATCAAATAACTTACTGATAAATGTCATTGTTCAGAAATCACTTGAATATTATTAAGCCTAATTAAACTATTTTTAAGATTATACAGGGAAAATTTTATTTTATGATATAACAAGTCCAAAAATTTAGTTAAAGAGGAGATCTCCTCAAATGTACATTTCTTTTTTTTTTACTTTTTTTTAAGATTTTTTTTTATTCATTTGAGAGAGATACAGAGACAGAGACAGAGAGAGCACAAGTAGAGGGAGAGGCAGAGAGAGAGGACGAAGCAGACTCCCCACTAAGCTGGGAGCCCAAGGTGGGGCTCAATCCCAGGACCTGGAGATGACCTGAGCCGAAGGCAGATGCTTTACCATCTGAGCCACCCAGATGTCCCTCAAATGAACATTTCTTAAGTTAATCAAAAAAATCAATAATCAATTTCATATCAAGTCAAAACCCCAAATTAATAAAAGTGCAAAATCATTTAGATAAAAATATATTTCAAAAAATATTAGTAAGAATGAGACGGTGCTATTAAAAGCTTTTTTGAGATAAGCACAGAACACTAGAATTTACTCAGAATTCACCTATATGTCACTTGAGAGAAAATAGTTTCCCCATTAGAAAAACAAAGGTTCATTAAAGGTAACATTGTTTTCTGAGTAAAATTTTGCTAACAAGTCCTAGATTTTTGACATTTAAATCGTGTGCATACAATCTTGCTAAGCAGATAGAGAATTATTATGGATATTTTTGTTATGTAAGAGATACCAGTACTGAAAGAACTCGGTGTGGCTGTGGTCATAGTATTCTGACAGTTTACTAAATGCAGTGAGATTAGAGGTATATTTGGGGATGGAAAGGACTCCTACACTAATTAATAATAATACTAATAAACTATTCCTTATTTAGCTAGGAGGGAAGGGGCCAAGCTTACCTACTCTTGAAGAGAACTGTGGGTGTGTTTTGTTTTGTTTTGTTTTGTTTTTCAGTGAAATGAAAATAACGCAGCTGGTGCATAATTACTGAGTTGCTACAGCCATTTAGATGTGTCAATCATGGGAAAAGGTCAAGTATATTAAGCTGAATAAGCATGTGATCTTTAATTCCATGGAGACTCTAACAGAATCAAGAAACACAACAAGCCATCATTTATCATAATATATCAAAGAATTCTAATTCCAACAGAAATTCTCTGCTGAGGGAGAGTAATGGAAAGAGACCAAGAAGGTTGAGTGAGTGTGTGTGTATGGGCTATTGCACTGCTGTTTCTTGGGCTGCTTCACTGAAAAGAAAAAAATGTCAAACCAGTGCTGGTCACAGTCACCAGACCTCAGGGCTGTATTTGTAATCATTACAAAACAAAAGGTCACATGATTGTCACTACTTTATAAAAAAAATTGGAATCTTGTAAGTGCTAATGTTACTCGTCAAAAAAGCCATAGTCTGAGATTTACTAGTTTACTAAGGTGACATTTAAAAAGAAAAACAAAACAAAAAACATTCTTTTTATAAGTTTATAACACAGTCTTGAGCAAAACACAGCAACTAAATAACTTTGTATCTTGAAATAACAGTGTTATTTTTCATCTTGGAACATGAAAAGCCTCAACATGTAAGCTTCAGCATTTGTCCAAAAAATGAATGAATTCTAATAATACGTATTTTCTAAGAAAAAAAAAAAAGCCAGAAGAATTCCCAGTTCTGGTAGGTTGTAAAACAGCTTGATGTTGGATGTTTACAGTACTCAAAGAGAGGCTAGAATTTAAATCAATTAAGAAATAGAATAATAGGGGCGCCTGGGTGGCTCAGTGGTTAAAGCCTCTGCCTTCGGCTCAGGTCATGATCCCAGGGTCCTGGGATCGAGCCTCACATCGGGCTCTCTGCTCGGCGGGGAGCCTGCCTCCTCCTCCTCTCTCTCTCTGCCTGCCTCTGTGCCTACTTGTGATCTGTCAAATAAATAAAAATCTTAAAAAAAAAAAAAAATAGAATAATAAGGAATGCTTATAGAACATGATCCTTGAACTTAAAAGGTAACTATCCAATTGTTGAGGACTCAAGTCCAACAAAGAAAACAGCAGCAAATATACAAATCAGAATAGAAATAAAAAGCAGTAAACAGTACCAATCTGCATTAAAGCTAATGTTCTTATGTGGTATCAGCCATTAAATGCTGTAGGAACTTGTATTAAAGTAAAATCAATCATAACTTGAGCAATCAAGGAAAGTTTTGTGGAGAAGGTAGAACTTGACTTGAGTCATATACAGTAAGAACGAGGAGTGGGATAATGTGTGCAAAAGCAGAGGAGCATTCTGGGGGGATAATGTAAGGTACATGCTATGGCAGGAGAAAAAATAAGGTAAGATAGAATACGTTTATGATCACAAAAGCTTGCAATTTCACTATTATTTTATTTATTTATTTTTCCAGAGAGATTATGTGTGAAGAAAGGGGGAGGGATGCAGCAAAGAGAGAGGGAAAGGCAGAAAATCCTAAGCAGGTTCCATTCATGCTCAGTGCTCACAGTGCTCAGCACAGGGTCCGACTTTGGGCTCAATGTCATGACCCTGAGATCATGACCTGAGCTGAAATCAAGAGTCAGTCACTCAACTAACTGAGCCACCCAGGCGTCCCATCAGTTTCACTATTATTTTAAAATATTTATGTTTGCTGTTTTATTTTGCAAGGAAGAGAGAGAAAATAGATCAACATATGTTCTGGGATACTTTAAAAAATGAATGCAAAAGAGAAGGTGGTACTCCTCACCTTCCCAACCCATTTTAATTAATTTGTGATTTCTGAACAGCCCTGCCACTTTGCTTTAGGGAAATAGCTTAGAAAATGAGCAAAACTGTAAAACTGTAAAATATTCCAGATTTAGTTTTGTATTGTGTTAATCCAAAAGACATGTGCACATGTAAAAACTAGCTCATTCTGGGAATTATGGTAATTAAGGACAAAGAGGCTTGCTTGGGAAAACAAAGAGTTGTTGAGAAGACAAAGAGATTTCCATGAAGAAAGTTGGTGGGGTTCAACTGTAGAACTGAAGGAATAAAACAAAACATCAGAAAGCAAAAATGAAAAAACCTGGCACTTCTGTATATTTACAAATAAGAGACAATATGGTAAATTTTTTTTTTAATGGCCACAAATATTTTAGCAGTTTCTTCCACCTGAGGTGAAGTCTATTCCTCCAACCCTTGAATCTCAGTTTGGATGTGTGACTTGTTTTGACGTCTGGGACATCAGCAAATGAGATACAAAGTCTTGGGGAGTACTCTCGTACACTGGTTTTTCCTGCTGTTGTTTCTGGGAACTCTTATGCTATCATGTAATTAGAGCTGCCTAATTTTATCACGCAGAACTGCCAAAGTATACTCTCTTAACACCTTATACTTCCTTATAAAATTTTTCAAAATTTCATTCAAGCAACCAATGTCATAATGTCCTTTTACTCTACTTCAAATTGCTTTCTTCCTCAAGAAAGGTATAAAATAAATTTCTGTGGTTTCAGATAATTTTTAGGACATTTGTAACCCCTTCATTTATACAGAATGAGGATTCCTTTTCAAATCTAAACTAATGAACTTTTTTAGTCAGAAAACTTTAAAACTTCAATGTATTTAAATACTAAGCAAAGTTAACAAGGAATTTATATTTTAAAGCACACTCTAAAAGTTCACTTTAAAGATCACAGAATTTAGAGCAGGAAAATTCTTCAGAAATCATCTGATTAAAATCTCTCATTTTAACATGTAAAATAAATAGGAATTGAAGCTAACTCAATATTTCTAAAACTAAACAATGTTAGGTAACCATATCCAATAGGGAAAGTTTAACAACTTAGTACATTTTTCCTTATATGAAACTCTACTATTTCCATATAATATAAAATGATAATATATTTCATTTTCCATATAACAATCTTTTAAATACTTTCACTTAGCAGTCATGTTCCTTGTAAGTATTCTCTTAGCAATTTCCTCAACTAATATTTGTATGAGATGACCTCTCATGAGGTCATATCCATCTTCTCCAGTGGGTCTACCACAGATGTAGTCAATGTATGAAGGTCCACAGGACACATCTGGAACATTTTGGTTATGCCCAGATAGACCCCTACAGCACCTGTAAGTGGAAATAATATTCCAGGAAGTGAATCATCCAGGGAAAATATGAAGAATAAGAAGGAAAAAATAATAACCAAGAATAGATGTGGAAGGAAACCAACATTTCAAAGGTAGAGGAGAATTGCAGTTGTCCAAAGTTTGAAGAAATAGATGAAACCTCTCACATTATGTTAATGGGAGTGTATTTCAGTATAATCATGCTGAAAGCCAATATAAAAACATGTATCAAAATCTTGGGGTGCCTGGGTGGCTCAGTGGGTTAAGCCGCTGCCTTCGGCTCAGGTCATGATCTCAGGGTCCTGGGATCGAGCCCCGCATCAGGCTCTCTGCTCAGCGGGGAGCCTGCTTCCTCCTCTCTCTGTCTCTGCCTGCCTCTCTGCCTACTTGTGATCTCTGTCTGTCAAATAAATAAATAAAATCTTTAAAAAAAAAAAAACATGTATCAAAATCTTAATTTAATAAACTTTTGAGGTAGTGATTCTGCTTCTGTAAATTACATCAGAAAGGTCAAATATATAGAGATACCTATACAATAATGTTCATAGCCACTTTTTTAAAAGAGAAAAATAAGAAATAATAAGAATTTCCATTGATAAAGGATTAGTTAAATAGACCGTGGTACAATCATACAATAAAATGCCAGGTAGCAATTTAAATGACTAGTATCTATATAACATGAAAAGATCTTGATGTTTTTTAATGAAATTTAAAAGTTAAAAAGGTATAATTCTGCTTATATATAATTAAGTTATAATCATGTGTCTGTTTATGACACATAATTAAATTACTGTTCTGTTCATAATATTAATTCCATTATTATTCTGTTCAGATTATTAATAGTATTACTTTTAGGTGGTGGGTTTTCATGGTTGCTGTTTTGTTTGTCTGCTTGCTTTAGATTTTTTGTATTTCTTGGATTTTTCTAATGGAATACATGTCATTTTAATAATTTTTTTAATGTATTTTGGGAAGGAGAGGAGTGGGAGAGAGGTAGAGAGATAATCTTAAGCAGGCTCCACACTCAACACAGAGCCCAGTGCAGGACTTGATCTCATGACTCTGAGATAGTGACCTGAGCCAAAATCAAGAATGGGATTCTTAACTGACTGAGCCATCCAGGAGCCTCTATTTTAATAATTTTTAAAACAATAAAACTAATATAATTTGGGGGGAAAAAAAGTTTAGAAATGTCAGGCAGAGTGAGAGGGGTAAAACAGAAAAAATATCGGGCAAGACATGATCTGAAAAAATCATCAGCCAAGGGAAGAGAGATGAGAGAAGAGAGGTCTAAAAACCAAGACATAGTTAGAGTTCTAAAAGCAACAGAGAATTCAAAAGGAATGAGGACAGAGAGCCATTGTACTTGGCAACTAAGAACACTATTTAATAGTTAGATAGGATACATTTAATAAATCTTAACACGAGAGAAATAATCCATTCATATAAACAGTCAGTATCTCAACTTACTGAGCAAGACTTTTGTTTTCATGATCACTGTTATTAACTGCATTGGTGTTGCTGACACTATAGTTTTTTATTAATCACTGTGATGTCATAAAATGTTTATGTGTTATATTGTCCTCTAATTAAATCATGGCAATTATCTTCACAAGAAAAAAACTGAGTTATGCAAAGGAAAAGTAAGCATAATTCTAAATAATTTAGCTAGAAATTAGAAATCCTTTTGCAAATAAAACTGTAATACTTTTATTACAAATGCTGCTTAGGTAATTTAGAAGCAGTTTTGAAAGTAGTCAAAAGGAATGTTCATAATCTTCTGGACTCAGAGGCAAAAGCTTAATTTATCAGCAGAAAAATAAAATTTTACTTTCTTTTAATCACAATTTCAATTATTTTGTTTCCTTTATCATTATCACATCTGAACCTCATTAAGGGGTAGAAATGATGGAGAAAGGAAGGAAAGAGAATCCAGTTTTTTTTCATTGTGCGTTCAGCAATTCTGATACACTAAAGGCAGTAGGAACGACGGGCAGCCAGGAAAGAGGGAAGAGAGAATGGGGAAGTAAGTAAGGTTACTGGGAGAAAATATAAGAGAGCATTCAGAAAAATACTCAGCATACTGGCACCCAAATGTCATTAATTCTATTAAGGTACCAGAAATATCAATACTACTAAATTATACGTGTGCATTATCCAAAAAATTAAGAACATCACCTCTTTCAATTATTATTTAATACTTATTATTATCCCTATTTATATCAATTTATATTTTAATGTAAATATTTATGTGCTAAGTGGCCACTGACTTATTTTTCCAAAGGGTTGTAGAACTGAAGCACCCTATTGGTGGCACTGGTATCTAAACATCCTTAGAGAACGAAGAGTATAAAACAGAAAATGGCTAGTGTTTGCATGCCGTGAGCACTTAATTAAATATTGGTGAATGATGACAACTTCCCTAGAAAGATCCTAACTGACCAGTGGCCTATCCCTGAATGTACTAGTGTGAGACAATGCTGTAGAAACCTGAGGAGGTTGCAATCAAATGCAGCTGAGAAGCTTTAAAGCAGGATCACTCTATGGAGCACCTGGGTGGCTCAGTCAGTTAAGCAGCCGGCTCTTGATTTTGGTTCAGGTCAGGACCTCAGGGTCTAGGTTGGGACTCCATGCTCAGTCAGGAGTCTGCTTGAAGATTTTTTTTTTACCTCTTTCTCTGCCCCTCCACTGCCCCACACTCTTTTTCTCTCTCTAAAATAAATAAATAAATAAATAAATAAATCTTTTAATAAATAAATAAATTTGGATCCTTTTGGGGTAAAGATTAGCAGCTGAAATAGAGATTTAAGAATTTAATCAAGAGGGGGACACCTGGGTGGCTCAGTGGGCTAAAGCCTCTGCCTTCAGCTCAGGTCATGATCCCAGGTTCCTGGGATCGAGCCCCACGTCAGGCTCTCTGCTCAGTGGGGATCCTGCTTCCTCCTCTCTCTCTCTGCCTGCCTCTCTGCCTACTTGTGATCTCTGTCTGTCAAATAAATAAATAAAATCTTAAAAAAAAAAAAAGAATTTAATCAAGAGGTAGACTAAGTTCATCTACTTCACAATGTCACCTTCATAGTACTACTCCCACACTATTAAACTGTGTAAGTAAATAATGAACACCCTTAAGTCTCAGATGTCTGGAAAATGCAAAAGTATAATATTAATATAAACTGATGTAGTATATACTAAGAAGCTTTGGTCATTTGTGGTCTATCTTCAAAATTTTCAATAGTTAAGGATTCAAATATTTAAGGATTAAAGGAATACTTTCTTTGTTGTAAAATTCCTTCTTTTAATATTTATAGGATTATATTTAATGTAATGAAAAGGAATTTCGTTTCATCTATTATATCTCTGAAATAATAATTGATTGAAAATGTTACATATACACACAAACACACAATTCTACTCATTCACAGATAATATATTTAAGTCACATTAGAAAGCAAATTCCCCCTCCCCTCTCAAAAAAGAAAGCAAACACCCTAAATGCTGTACCATATCTTTGATAGAAAATTGTATTAAACAGAACTTGACTTACAAGAAATAATGAAGGGAGATTAACAAGGGTTTTTATTCTAAAATTAGCTAACTAAAAACTGACATCCTAAGCTAGGGATGCAAAAATATATAACCAGGACCCTTAAATTATGAAACCACAAATTTACAGGATTTCTTAGCCACATATACACATTAGAATATATGTTACTGCCCTCATGCAAACACATATCTATAACTGTTTACAAAAGGTCAAATAAACCACAACCACATTTTTTAAAATACTCTAAGATCTTTTGAATTTACTTGGAATTATAAAATAGTATAAAAACAGATTATAAATAACTATCAAGTTACCACTCACTTCAAATAGACAAAATATCATGAATAAATTATGTATTAAAATATATTGATATGGGTCACATACACAAATTTTCTGGGAAATGCCTAAAATGAAGAACTATGGAACATGGTTTATAGCTCACCTGAGAGTTAATTTTAGAAATAAAAGTATTTAAAACAATATTCTCTTATTTGTTTCTTATTCTTAGAATACCCAGGGCAAAACACAACAGTTCATTGTAAAACGTGCTCAGATGGCAAGGATTGTTCAATAAGGAAATGAAATTTAATACTGACTATTTTTTTCTGAAATCTTAAGTATTAGTTTGTGTGCCTAATTCCCATCCTCAACTATCCAAAGTGTTTGGCAGGCAAAATGTACAATTTCAGATGGATCCTGTGTAATTAACTAATTTCACTACTCATTACCAGTGGACGAAATACCACTTAGAATTGCCCCATCAAATGATATTGAGCCTATATCAACAATACTAAATTGCTCAAAAACTGATCAACCAATAATGGCAGGGAAAAAAATGAATCTTTTTTAAAGAAAAGACATTTGGAACAGGAAACAATAAGATTATTCATTTTGTGGTACAGAGAGATGAGAATTTAAAATAGGAGAACCTGAGGTTATAATAAAACTGGCTTCCAGTGGGAGAAAGGCCCTCCTATTTGTGGAAATGAACCTCTCTAATTGGAATTTACTAACTATAAAGCTTCTCAAATTTTTGCAAAATCATTTGGAAAACCATTGTGATATGGATACTAATTTTTGAATCCAATATTGCTTCATAATAGGACATAAAAGTCTTCACTTTTTTTATATATAGTCATGATCAAGTAAGGAAATATGCCCAAGTCTTTCAATTAATAATCACCTTGCCCAATTCCATCCCCTAAAACACAAAACTGAGCACCATCTTTAATTCTACAATATAGTTGTTAAAAGCCCAGACCCCAGGGAGGTTAATCTTCTGTGCTTTAGTTTCTTTAACTGTAAAATGGAGCTTACTTACTTAATGGAGCTACTTACCTCATTTGGTAGTTTCAACCATTAATTCATTCTCCACTACCTCACGCAAATATTTAAACTTCATCTGCAGTCACTCTTTGCCCCCATGTACATAATGCAGCACATTAGCCACACCATATTAACTATTCCAGAATATAAAAGATCCTTCCTTCTTTGCCCTCAGCACACCCATTCATCTTTCAAAGCCCACCTCTGTCACTGTGAAGCCAACTTTGGTTTCTCCCAGCAGAATCCACTCTTTCCTTCTCTTGGCAATTTTTGGAGATAAAAGTTTAGAAAGAAAAGGTATAGGCCTAATTTTCAGCTTTTTCTTGTCTTCATTTTATTCAATTCTTTTTTACTATGGTGGTAAAATACTGTGTCATAAATATAGGACCTGTACTCATTATCTTTAGTTTTTTAGGGGAAACTACTTTTGACCTTATGATGATTATAGTCAGAAAACAATTTCAGTTATCAAAGAGCTCAGGACTGTGGTGAAAGGAAGAAAATGGGAGGGTACTACTGTTGACAGAACTATGCTGTATGATAGCTTTGTGTTGGGGCTTGTTTTACATTATCTTATCTTTGCATTTTGGGTCCACCATCTATTAAGTGGTCACCAAAGGAAAAAAAAGAGTAAATCATTTTTTTTTCCTCAAATGGAATGAGAAAAAGACTATCAAGATAGGGGCATAATTTTCTTCATTAAATCCTTGACTGAAAAGTATTTTACTATCTGGTAAAAATAATACAGGATAAAGAAAATGTCTCTTTGATTTAATTTGTAGGCCAAATTTAAAGATGAGTTTAACTTTTCTATTAAAGTTTTAAATTTATGAATTCCCAAAAATCACTGAAATATAACTAGATTGATTTATCTTGGGCAGTGCAACATAACTAGAAATTTCTGTATTTACATGTAATTCAAAAATAATTAAATATTTGATGAGTGTTAATTATGCACTTAAGTACATTACATAAATTTAACATCTTACATGATTACTGATATATTATTGAATGACATACAAATGAGATTCAATGCAATACATTTTTAATCCCTATTTAATTCAAGAAAAAGTCCTAGATAACATGGGAGAATGCAAATATGTATAAGATGACTATTTGTCCTTCAACAAGCTTATAATACAAAAATAAGAAATATATACATAGGGACACCTGAGTGGCTCATTTGGTTAAGTGGCTGACTCTTGATTTCAGTTCAGGTCCTGATCTCAGGGTCATGAGATAGAGTGCTGCATCGGGCTCACACGAAGCATGAAACCTGCTTAAGATTCTCTCTTTCCCTGCAGCGCCTGGGTGGCTCAGTGGGTTAAGCCTCTGCTTTCAGCTCAGGGCATGATACTGGGGTCCTGGGATCGAGCCCTGCATCAGGCTCTCTGCTCAGTAGGGAGCCTGCCTCCCTCTCTCTGCCTGCCTCTCTGCCTACTTGTGATCTCTGTCTGTCAAATAAATAAATAAAATCTTTAAAAAAAAAAAAGATTCTCTCTCTCCCTCTCCCTTGCCCCTCCCTACCACTGCTCACATGCTCACTCACTCTCTCAAAAATATATATATAATATAATAATATAAATATAATATATATAATAATAATATAATACAATATAAATAATATAAAAAAGATGTAGCTCAAAAATAGAAGGATGAAGGAAGAAAATAACTATTCTGTTAGGAGGGATCAGGTAGTACTAATGGATGGGAAGAGTAGGAATTCTATTTCTGTGTGGAAGGAAATCACTAGCAAATGGTGGAGAGGGGAACACTCCAATTTGGGGTAATCTAAAAGGCCTTAAACAGAAAAATAGAATAATATCCCTGAAGTTTTACTGCATCTTTTATGTTCTCAGACTATAGAAAAACAGAAATACTTGCTATAAATAAGGAAAACAATAGTCTCTCACTAAATAGGCTCTTTATGTATCAGTGACTTAGAGAAATATTTAATTTGTGAGGAGCAATGTGAACTATAATAGGAATGATGTTAGGCAACAAAGAAATATGAAAAGTAGAAGGGCAAACATTCTACACCATACACAAAATTATCTCAAAATGAATCAGAGACCTAAAGATAAGACCCAAAACTATAAATTAGAAGGAAATATAGGGAAAAGTTTTATGACATTGGATTTGATGAGGATTTCCTGGATATGACACCAAAAGCACAGGCAACAAAAATAAAATTACACAATTTAGACTACATAAAAATTGAAATTTTCTGTATATTAAAGGACAAAATCAACAGAGTGAAAATGCAACCAGGGTAATGGGAGGAAATAATTCTAAATCATATATCTGATATGGGGTTAGTATCTAGAATATATAAAGAATTCATACAACTCAACAACAACAACAAAATACCCAATTAAACAATGGGCAAAGGACTTGAACAGACATTTCTCCAGAAATGATGAACAAATGGTCAGCAAGCATATGAGAAGATGCTCAATATCACTAATTATTAGGAAAATGCAAGTCAAAACCACAATGAGATATCACCTCACACCCACTGGATAGCTCCTTATCAAAAACAAACAAATGAACAAACAGAAAATCATTAAGTTTTAGCAAGCATGTGGAGAAATTGGAACTCTTGTGCACCCTTGGTGAAAATGTAAAATTGTGAATTGCTATGGAAAACAGTACAGCAGTTCTTCGAAAAATTAAAAATGGAATCACTTCATGATCCAGCAATCCACTTATGGCTATATATTTTAAAAGATTTGAGAGCAGGATTTCAAAGAAATATTTGCATACCCATGTTCATAACAGCACCATTCACCATAGCCAAGAGATAAAAGCAACCATGTCTATCAACAGATGAATGGATAAACAAACTGCAGTACATACATATAAGGGAGTATTAAAGCCTTAAAAAGGAAGGAAAGCCTAACATGCTACAACATGGATGAACGTTGGAGACATTATGCTATGAAATAAACCAGTCACAAAAAGGCAAATATTGCATGGCTTCACTTACATGTGCTCTCTAGGGTAGTCATATTCACAGAAACAGAAGAGAGAATAGTGCTTGCTACAGGATAGGGTGAGGAGCAAATGGGAGAGTTGCTTAATGTATAAAGTTTCCATTTTCCAAGACGAAAATGTTTTGAATGTTGGTTATATAACAATGTGAATATATGTAACATTACTGAACTGTATACTTAGAAATGGTTAAAATGGTAAATTCTATGTTGTGGGTTTTTTTTTTTTTTTAGCAAGAAAAAAGTATTCTAAAAATTTGTGCAAAAAACAATCCAGTTGTTGGTAGTATTGCCTTGACTGGAAATTGATCAGTTCAATCAAAATTACCAAAATAATAGCATGTCATCTGTAGCTCCTGAACTTTCTTCTCTTTATTATCATCTAGTTATTAATAGGACATGCTACTTTAAGAGGTTTACCATTAATTTATTCTTATACTTGCAGAAGATACATGGTCCTATCTGGAAAAAAATTATCAAATCTTAAAAAAGTGCAGGAATAAATTGTGAAAAAGAGCAGGACCAGGGTGGACCATGAAGAAAGAATCAAGGTGAGTAAAACTGAAAGGGCACTTCGTTATTTTTATGGTGCCTGTGGAAACTGACCCCACCTATCCATCCATCCATCTATCATGGAGTTTTAGACTCAGCACAGTGTGACACTCTCATACTGTCCTTTCCACAGGTTTGCTAGAAAACAGACTCTGGAACCCATCTGTCTTATCAAGGCCTCCAACATCCCTGCCCCTTCTTGTTCATTTTGTTGATAAAATGAAACAACGTAATGTTTGGCAGAATATCTACTCAGTTCCAATCTTTTCAGACTCTATTAGACGAAAGGTAGGAGACTTAACACAGCCCTGGAGCAAGACCATACATGTTATACTTCTGGTAGTCCTTCTTGATAGTAATAGAAAAAAAAGCATTTGCCAGATCAAGAGCTGCATACCACAGGGCTTGGTATGTGGCCTTGTCAACCTGCTCTGAGAAGATTCCAATTCTGACAGAACAGTTGCAATTGATGCTACCACTTGGCTGTGTTTGCAGTCATCCACTACCATTCTCTACAATTTGACAATTTCTGCAATGGCCAGACTGGTAAATACTTTAGGACTTTAAAAATGACACTAGGGGCACCCGGGTGGCACAGTCATTTGGGTATCTGACTCTTGATTTCGACTCAGTCATGATCTCAGAGTTGTGGGATCAAGATCCACATCAAGATCCACATGGGGCCTCGTGCTCAACAGGGAGTTTGCTTGGGAATCTCTCTCTCCCTTTGCCCCTTCCCTCGCTCATGCTCTCTCTTTCTCTCTCACACTAATTAACTAATTGATTAATTAAAGATGGCACTAATCTCTGGCATTTTCTGTCACGTGCAATGCTGATTTTCATATACTCGCATGGTCAAGGCAAGTTAGTTTGGGAGCATTCTCTCCCATTATGACAGTTCTCAGCCTCATAGGCTAAGACACCAATGTAAAGGTTCTGTCAGTGACCAAGTAGGTACGTCTATTGGTACTGTTCAGGGTGCAGGAAAATGATGAATGAGTGAGTCAGATTCCTCAGCAAACAGACTCTGAAATAGAGATTTGTGTTCAGAAAGTTGACTGAGGAAAGCTGTCAGCAATAACACCTGTGCAGAAATATGGGCAGCAGCATTTGGTACAGAAAGAAGTTGAATTGTGGTACAGAAGCAATACAAGCCTCCACTGATTCCATGGGGGTGGGGGGGACTTTGAGACTGAGACCACCCTTCAGAGCTGTAACACATTGAGGCAAAGGGGCAAGGCCCTTATACTCCTTCGCTGATCATTCATTGAATTCAATGTGCCACGGGGGAGGCAGCTCCCATAGCAAGAGACAGCTCCTTTCAGCAGAGGGTAATTTCTGGGGAAGAGCTCAGCTGTGGGGCAAGAGCAGGCAACATCATGGCAACCAGGGAAATAAGCACCGCAACCCTTAAGAGGGGGTTTTGGTGGTTTCTGGCAACATCCACTACTAATTCCCAAATTTGGCAAGTAAAAAGCAACACATAAAAATACTGCATGGCATACCTACACTAAAAAGATATTCACGATTTACCTAAAATTCAAACATAACTGAGCATTGTCTATTTTATCTCGCTACTCTGTGCACCATGCATGTATTAAAAGGCCAGTAGAAGAAGGAATTTCAAGGGTATTAATGCATTTCTCTTTTGTAATCTTATACTTTGTACAGTACTAACCCCACATGGACAGGAGAGACCAAAAATAAGAATTGGTTAGCCTCGACAATTTTTGCTCCACTCACCAATCCTGACTTGGTCTAATTATAGGGATTCAAGGCCGCTCACTACATTTTACCATAGGAAACAGAAATAAGCTTAGGAAGAACACTCGCAGTTTTAAGGAGGGCGGATTGTGGGAAAGAGAGCACACAGTATACAGACAGGGAAAGAACTGGAGCAGTGGCAGTGGGAATGAAAGGGAAGATATGAGAAGAGCCACCCCTGAGATAGATTCAAAGAATTTACTAACTGTATGAGACAGAAATACAGAAGGTGAGCAGAATGTAACAAAATTGTATGTTCTTGATTTTGGATAATAGGAAAAAAAGAGAGGATAGGGTAAAGATACACATAAAAAAATACATAAATAGGTTTGAAAGGATAAAATTTATATTTGACACGCTATTCACCTGAATGTATAATATATGTGAATCCATTAACTAATATACTATACCAAGATGTTGATATTGATCAAGTGATCATTTTCCATTAAACATATTTTACCTGAGACTTCATAGATATTTTTAAACACCTAGCATTTCTACAAGCTGTGCACAGGATGTTAAATTATACTGGGAATTCTATTAGCTATTAATAATTCTTATATATCCATAATTCCTGTAAACACTAATTTTCAAATTTAAAATCTTAACTGATGAAAGAGTTTATAAAATGTGTTTTTCTTCCACAGCAATTCCTAACTTTATTTTATTTAAAATAAATATCTGTATGTTTTATTTACATTACTTAAGAGTTCTTAAAATGTGGAACTCTGGTCTTTTTCCTTAATTACAAAAAAAGAGAAACTACTGCCCATGTTACCCTCAGCAATGCTGTCTTTCTATCTGGCACTCTCCCCTTTACCCGTTTTATAATATGCTGATTTTTCCAATTCAGTTGATTTTTCCTGAATCACGATATTCAACACATTGTCCCCGCATTATTTTCTGAATCAGAGTAATCAATCCAGGAACCACTAACAGATCTATGAATTCTTTGCGTGCAACATAGCAGAATCCCATATAACATCCTCAGATGCTAGGATGTTTATCTACTTAACACGGCTGGGAGCAGAACAAATACTGAGAAAGTAAATTAAGTTTTTCTTATTTTAGTTCAAAATTCTAAAATGTAGAAAATGTAATGTTACATTGCATTCTATGATGTTAATTTTAATCACCAGTGACTTAGCCACAATTATTCACTTCTGGGATTAAAATGCCCACTATAGACACCAAAAAAACAAAACAAAATCTGACTTATCCATTTGTATTTGCCTATCAGAAATCTCTTTTAATAACCATAATACACCCTCACCTGAATACCATCCCCAGTAAGAGAAAATACATGTAATACATGTTGATACAATAATTAAAATAAACATATTAAATCCTATTTTTGTACTATGTATTTTCCATCCAAAGGAACAGTCAGTATTTTATTGTAATTATTTATAAATTGTCCACTGTTAGCTTTCGATTATCTGTGTGCAGATTATCCATCACAATCTTTAAACCCAAGATGGCTTTTTCCTGTAATTATGTTTTTAGACTAACTTCCTGCTTTATTGGGTTTTCTTACAGGTGTTTACTGAATACAAGCATAACTTAAGACCTAAGTAAGAAGGTAAATATGCTGCTGGGAAAAAATGTAATATAAAGGCATTTCAAATCCAAGGAGATGTTATCTTTATAGTCTCCATTATCAGTTTAGAATTTTCAAGTTTCTGCTCTCTTCAATTCTTGTAATGAATATGGATAGCATAGCAAATCATTATGCCCACCCAGTAAGTACAACCTCCTGGACCTGGATATTTTCTGTGCACCAAGCAAAACGTCAAGTACTGAGTAGGTATAGTTGTTGAAAATTTATTCTAAATATTATATCAATCCTGTTGATTAATTGTTGTAGCTAAAGACCTAAGAACTATGAATTTTACTGTAATTTAATTAGTTACCTGACAATTCTGAGGGGGAATACTCCTTACTTCTCAGCTGTAGTGGATTATTAAGAACTATCTCTGATTATTTTTACTTACAATTACTTTGGTTTTCCTTTTTAACCAAAAGAAAAATATCACATACCTTGTATCCCACTAATAATAATTTCTCATTAAAAATTAAAATGAAATAATAATGTGTATATGTTAAATTGTGGTTCAGTAATAACCACCAAGACTTATGTGAGTCCTAAGCCAGGTACTATTCTAAGTATTTTCCCCTTGATTCTTAAAAAATTTTATGAAACATATTCCATTGTTGCCCTTGTTTTTTTTATTTTTTAAATTTAATTTTTTTTATTTGAATATAATTGACACACAGTATTACATTAGTTTTGGTAATTATAGCATCGTGATTGGACAAATTTTATACATTATACAATGCTCACAAGTATAGCTATCATCTGTCACCATACAATGCTATCATGATATCACTGACTATATTCTCTATTCTGCGCCTTTTATTCCTGTGACTTACTCATTCCATAACTGGAAGCCTATATCAACCACTCCCCTTTACCCATTTTGCCCCTTCCACAAACATCAGTTTGTTCTCTGATTCTGCTTTTTGTTCGCTTGTTTATTCATTTGTTTCTTTTTTAGATTCCACATAGGAGTGAAAACATATCTTATTTAGTCTGACTTACTTCACTTTTTACCCTGTAGGTCCATCCATGCTGTCAGAAATGATCCTACTCTTTGGATGTCTGTGTAATATTCATGTGTGTGAGTGTGTCTGAGTGTGTGTGTGTGTGTGTGTGTGTGTGTATGTGTGTGTGTGTGATATCTTCCTTATCCATTCATGTATCAATGAACAGTTAGGTTGCTTCCATATCTTGGCCACTGTTATCCTTACCTTAACAACTGAGAAAACTGAGATGTAGAGAAATTAACTGGCTGAAGTTTCCATAGTACATAAGGGGAAGAATTGGTATTTTAATCCAGGACAGTTTGGTTTCAGATCCCATACACTTCACTACTAGATCATACCACCCCCCTGTTGACTTATCTGACTTTCCTATTGAAAAGAACACACACAAATGGTGCCTCCACCTCTCTCTCATACATACCTGAGTAAAACTCGTATGTCAGTTGTCTTTAACTCCCTTCTAGTGACAGCCTAGTCTGACAACATAACAAAAACTATCCCAAGGGGGGAAAAGGTCTTACCTTCTAAATCTTCTTTCTCAAAGTGTGTTTTGAGAATAGAACGAGTTCCACCTCTATCCACAACTGCCTCTTCATCATTTCTCTGTAGAATGGGAAGAAAGAAGATTAAATGATTTTACAGTAGTTCCTCTTTATCCATGGGGACATTTTTCAAGAACCCTGTGGATGCCTGAAATGACAGGTAACACCAAACTCTATATAAACTACATTTTTTGCTATATATACATACCTACAATAAAGTATAATTTTTAAATTAGGCACAGTAAGAGGTTAACAATAATAATAATAATGAAATAGAACAATTATAATATGATATAATAAAAGTTATGTGAATGTGGTCTATTTTTTTTTCAAAATATTTTATCGTGCTATACTCATCCTTTTTATAATGATATGAGATGATAAAATGTCTATGTGATGAGATGAAGTGAGGTGAAAAAACGCAGTCACTGTGACATAGCCTTAGGCTACTATGGACCTTCTGATGGTATGGCAGAAGGAAGATCATCTGCTTCCTAACCATGACTGACCTCAGATCAATGAAACCAGGGAGAGCAAAACCACAGATAAGAGTGGACTAATATACATATATTCTCTTAAGTTCAGAGAATAAACAATAATATAATCTAATATTTTAGGAGTTTAATTCAATAACTTAAACCTACTTGTACACAAATATTCTGTTTGATTACCAAGTGTTAGTTTAAAAAGAAAAAGACTAAAGTTAAGTTGACCATATATTCAGAGAAGGAATGTCATTTGATTTTCCATGAAATCAAAGGTAGTCATACATTCCAGTTGCCATCATTTGGTAGTGAGATGAAAAACAGAAAATGGTCATCCTGACAATTTAGTAACATGCATTTTTATCTCTGAGAAAGAATTCTTGTTAACAAGATGACATTTTGAACTATATAAGGAAACATGGAAATCATTAGTATTAATACTACTAATGCTATGGCAAGGTGAAATGATTCCACTGCCATTTAAAATAAGGTTGGCAAGATCTAATCTTTTGAAAGCAATTAGTAGTAATTATTAGGTAAACTACAATTCTAATTACTTTGCTTCAATATAACACATTTTATTCAAACTAAACTTTTAATTATAATCATATACATTAAAGCTTCATTTAGTTTGTGTGTGTGTGTATATATATATGTATGTGTGTGTATATATATATTTTTTGTTACTTATTTAGAATGGCTGGATGGAGACTCTCTTCTTAACATTGTACACATGCTCAAAATGATACACTCACGCATTTGGTACTCAGTAAAATAATGGAGGAAGGATAAATATAATCCATTTAACCATGAAGGAATGAAAAAATACAGAATACTGAGCAAAGTGAAATACAGATTATTTCCAAATTTTTTTTATTGTGAGCACCTATGTAAAAATTGCCTTAAAAGTGAATGCTGAGGGGCGCCTGGGTGGCTCAGTGGGTTGAGCCTCTGCCTTCGGCTCAGGTCGTGATCTCAGGGTCCTGGGATCGAGTCCCGCATCGGGCTCTCTGCTCAACAGAGAACCTGCTTCCTCCTCTATCTCTCTCTCTGCCTGCCTCTCTGCCTACTTGTGATCTCTCTCTCTGTGAAATAAATAAATAAAAAATCTTAAAAAAAAAAAGTGAACGCTGAACACAAAGGAGAAATGAAAAGGTAGACTAAAGAAAAATGAATATTTCAACATCTATTTCTAAGCCTGTTCTTGTATTTGACTAGTAGAAAAATTATACATTTGTTTCTTCTTTGAAAGCTTTTTAATTCCCAGACATAATCTTGATGAAGATTTGGCCTCCGTGTCTTATAAATCAGTATTGTCAACTGTAGGATTACTGACTACAGACATATTTCAACCTAGAAATATCAGCTCTTATGTGCTTCACATGCAGGAAAACTTATAGTAGAATAACGTGTTTTATAGCCTTAGTCCTCTGTCTTTCAGACAACATGGGCTGAGACAGGTCAGGGCAAAGTGTCTGAAATCAGAGTGAAAAAGCCTATCCTACAAATGAAAGAATAAGGGAAATTAAGATAAGACTCAGAGCCTACTACTCTTGTGTTTGGCAAAGTTTTAAAAATCTGTTGGTCTGAGCAAAATAGCAATAGAAAAGACTAAAGAATTATATGGGGACGCCTGGGTGGCTCAGTTGGTTGGACGACTGCCTTCGGCTCAGGTCATGATCCCGGAATCCCGGGATCGAGTCCCACATCAGGCTCCCAGCTCCATGGGGAGTCTGCTTCTCCCTCTGACCTTCTCCTAGCTCATGCTCTCTCTCACTGTCTCTCTCTCAAATAAATAAAATCTTAAAAAAAAAAAAAAGAATTATATGTTTATAAAATTTTCCTGAACCAGACAAATGCAAGTTACAGCCTCCTTAGAATCTGTTCTTGAAACATTTACAAATCACATTTATCCTCTGTGCAGGACATATTCAAATATATGTCACACTGGAATGTATCTCTTCCCTCTGGAGTGTTATTTGGAAGAACACCAAGAGCTAAGTCATGCATCCATGTTCAGAGATCAGAAGAAGCATGATTCCACTATATCTCACAATGGCAGTCTCTTAAAAAGAGCAAAATCAAAAGGTTTAATTAGAATATAAGAAGATATTTCCCCCTATACGATAAAATATTTAATTCTTATTTCAAGGGCCTAAATCAATTTTCAACTGATACAAAATGGTTTTTCTCCTTATTATAATATAGCATATAAGCTCTCCACACACAAAAGATAATTCTACTAAATAACTAATGTTAAGATATCAAGATAAAATGAAACTTTGCAGCAGAAGTAGAAGTGGAATCTAAATAGAAATAATTGGGGTGCCTGGGTGGCTCAGTGGGTTAAAGCCTCTGCCTTCGGCTCAGGTCATGATCCCAGGGTTCTGGGATCGAGCCCTGCATCAAGCCCTGCATCAGGCTCTCTGCTCAGCAGGGAGCCTGCTTCCTCCTCTCTCTCTCTGCCTGCCTCTCTGCCTACTCATGATCTTTGTCTGTCAAATAAATAAATAAAATCTTTAAAAATAAACAAATATAAATAGTTGATTATTTAATTACATTATGAATTCCAAGTAGACATGCCCTAATTTTAATGTTTCATTAAGAAAAAAAAAAAACTTGAAACTAGAATATGAATGTAACTCAATGTCAGTGACTCATTTTGCATTTTCATATAACTTTACATTCTCTCCAGATAGGCCATAGAAACATCAAATGTATAATCTTTTATGCTGAAAATTCCCAAGATACAACTTAACACCAATATATATACTGAAATTCCTCTACTTTGGTTATAGTTCAAAATATAATTTCAATATTATTGAAGAATTTTTACTGGAGTGCTCCCTTTCCTCCTATTACCAAGAGCAAGTAAACATGGGTGTGATGAAGAGAATCCAGGTTGTGCAACAATCCCAAGTATACCAGTAAGAACATTTTTATTTCAGTTTGTACTGTTACCCTTTGCAGATTTGTTGAACATCAAATACATTAATGTACCCAAATGTCCATATGTATTTACTCACTGAGAACAAATTTTAGCATCCTGTAGAGAGAGAGAAAACACGTAAAACTATTACGTTGCCATTCAATACAATTGACCCTTGTTACACTACTGGGTAAACATTTTTAAGATGATTTGTTCCAGTAAATAGTATAAAACAATGTTTTAAAATTTTTGTTGGGGGGGCATGACACATAGTGAGAGAAATATACTTAACAGAGTCACATATTTATTTATATATATGTAATCAAAACAAGTTTCACAAACCAACATTTACCCTAACTATAAACAATGCAGTATGATATCTTCTATTCCAGGGTATTCTATTTCATTTTAAAAACACTAGTCACTATCCTTTAATTTTTTTTCCATTTTATTTTATTTATTTTCGGTATTCCAAAATTTATTGTTTATGCACCACACCCAGTGCTCCATGCAATAGTGCCCTCCATAATACCCACCACCAGGCTCACCCATCCCCCACCCGCCTCCCCCCCAAAACCCTCAGTTTGTTTCTCAGAGTCCACAGTCTCTCATGGTTTGTCTCCCCCTCCGAATTCCCCCATTTCACTTCTCCTCTCCAACTCCCAATGTCCTCCGTGTTATTCCTTATATTCCACAAGTAAGTGAAACCATACGATATTTGACTCTCTCTGCTTGACTTATTTCACTCAGCATAATCTCTTCCAGTCCCACTCATGTTGATATAAAAGTTGGGTATTCATCCTTTCTGATGGAGGCATAATACTCCATTGTATATATGGACCATATCTTCTTTATCCATTTGTCCGTTGAAGGGCATCTTGGTTCTCTCCACAGTTTGGTGACTGTGGCCATTACTGCTATGAACACTGGGGTACAGGTGGCCCTTCTTTTCATTACATCTGTATCTTTGGGGTAAATGCCCAGTAGTGCAATTTCAGGGTCGTAGGGAAGCTCTATATGTAATTTCTTAAGGAATCCCCATACTGTTTTCCAAAGTGGCTATACCAACTTGCATTCCCACCAACAGTGTAAGAGGGTTCCCCTTTCTCCACTTCTCCACATCTCCAACACTTGTTGTTTACTGTCTTGTTGATTTTGGCCATTCTAACTGGTGTAAGGTGTTATCTCAATGTGGTTTTGATTTGAATCTCCCTGATTGCTAATGATGATGAACATTTTTTCATTTGCCTGTTAGCCATTTGTATGTCTTCTTTGTAGAAGTGTCTAAATTTATTTCAGTACATAGAAATGAGTTGTGACCTGCAATTTGGAAAACATTGATACAGACTATGGCCCTGAAACAGTAAAAGGAACCAAGTCACACAGAAATCACATCTTCATCACATCTTAAAGTCATTTATGTAGGTCTTTAACCAAATGAACAAACAATACTATACTTTTCAAATCAGCATTTTTCCATTTTTAAAGTTTCTGTCATTTTAAGTGTAGGGACATATTATTATAATTGCATATATCACATATCTTCTGCAAACTATTTTTGTTTTGTTTTTCTTTCCACCAGGAAAGTAAATAGTTTGCTCTTCCTAGTTCCACTTAAGTACTTTTCTCCATGTCTTCCCAAGAAAGAAGTAACAAATAGTATTATCTATGGTCCTCTCCAGTTAAACCCTGCTTATGACTAAATTGAATTTATACTCAGCTATTTTAAAGGCAAACTCCATATAACTGGCATAACCCAAATGCATTTTATAATTTTCTATAATTTGATTACTTCTAAACATTAAGACATTGGTGTTTTGAATACAAATGTATATAAATGTAATTTGGGAATATTTCTACCTCCAAGGAAAGTTTTTAGAGGAAAGAGTTTCACTGTCATTATTTTTACTGAACAATTACTAGAGAGCAAGAGCAGAAAAAAAGAGCTTTCTAGCTCAGCTCTCACCTTTGAAGTGACCTTGAATCAGTCCACTCCCTCGTGAAAGAGCAACTAATATGGGATGGCACATTTAAGGGTTAAAATAGTCAGATAAAGATATCAACAATTTCTTCTAGAATTCTTTGAAAATAGCATTAAGCTCTCTATGAATGTAAAAAAATACATTTTTCTGATTTACCATAACTCTTGAGCACAGTCTTTTTTTTTTTTTTAAGATTTTATTTATTTATTTGACAGAGATTACAACTAGGCAGAGAGGCAGAGAGAGAGAGAGAGGAGGAAGCAGGCTCCCTGCAGAGCAGAGAGTCTGATGTGGGGCTCAAATCCCAGGACCCTGGGATCATGACCTGAGCTGAAGGCAGTGGCTTTAACCCACTGAGCCACCCAGGCGCCCCTTGAGCACAGTCTTCACAGAAATACACTTTCCTAATTTTATAAAACAAAGTCTAACAGTAATCCTATGAGCAAGAGAATTCAAACTTTTCACATCCTTTTGATAATTCTCACCTGAGAATGGGTTAATAGAAGAGAAAGTAGTTAATTTTCATTTCAGTACTCTTTCTTCCTTAGAACTATTTATTATATCAACTTTTTAAAAATAACCATTTCCTCAGTAAATGATACTGAGAAAACTAGACAGCTACATGCAAAAGAATAAAATTGAACCACCTTTAACACCATACACAAAAATAAACTCAATATGGATTAAAGACCTAAATGTGAGACCATAAAAATCCAGAAAAGAAGAGAAGCAGTAATTTCTCTGAACCATACAAACATTTTTCTGAACCATACAAACATTTTTCTAGATTTGTCTCCTAAGCAAGGGGAACAAAAGCAAAAACAAACTACTGGGACTGCATCAAGATAAAAAGCTTTTGCACAACAGAGAAAACCATCAACAAAAGGGCAACCTACTGAATGGAAGAATATATTTGCAAAAGATATATCCAACAAGGGGTTAATGTCCAAAATATATAAATAACTTATACAACTCAACACCAAAAAAGAAATCTGATTTTAAATGCGCAGAAGCAGGCACCTAGGTGGCTCAGTCAGTTGAACATCCACTCTTGGCTTTGGCTCAAGTCATGATCTCTCTCTTTTTCTCTAAAATAAATAAATAAATCTTAAAAGAAAATGGGCAACAGTCCTGAATTGACATTTTTTCCAAAGAAGACATACGAATACCCTACAAACACAGACATGAAAACATGTTCAATAGAGCTAATCATCAGGGAAATGAAAATCAAAACCACAATGAGATATCATCTTACACCTGTTAGAATAGGTAAAATCAGAAAGGCAAGAAATAACAAGTATTAAAGAAGATGTAGAGAAAAAAAGAAGCCTCATATACTCTTGATGTGAATGTAAATTGGTACAGCTCTGTGGAAAACAGTATGGAGATTCCTCAAAAATTTGAAAATAGAATTACTATATGATCCAATAATTCCACTACCAGGTATTTACACAAAGAAAATAAAACACTAATTCGAAAAGATATATGCACCCCTATGTTCATCGCAGCATTATTTGCAATAGCTAAGATATAGAAGAACTCTGTGTCCATCAATAGACAAATGAGTAAGGAAGATATGTAATGAAATATTACATAGTCATAAAAAAGGATGGGATATTGCTATTTGAGACAACATGAATGGACCTAGAGGGAATTTATGTTAAATGAAATGAGTTAGACTAAGAAAGACAAATACCATATGATTTCACTTGTAGCGGAACCTTAAAAAATGAATAAACAAACAAAAAGCAGAATCAGACCTATAAATACAGAGGACAAACTAATGGTTGCCAGAGGGGAGGTGGGTGGGGGATGGGCAAAATGGATGAAGGGGAGTGGAAGATACAGGCTTCCAGTTATGGGATGAATAAATC
This sequence comes from Lutra lutra, assembly GCF_902655055.1. Lineage (NCBI taxonomy): Eukaryota > Metazoa > Chordata > Mammalia > Carnivora > Mustelidae > Lutra > Lutra lutra. The sequence continues at coordinate 59,461,021 of NC_062280.1, read as the reverse complement.
ATGGAAATAAAAGGTACAGCATAAGGAATATAGTCAATGATATTGTAATAGGGACGTATGGTGACAGATGGTAGCTACACTTGCGGCAAACATAGCATAATGTAAAAACTTGTCAAATCACTGAAACTAATGTAACATTGTGTGTCAACTATACTCAAAGTTTTAATAAAGCAACCACATTTTCTGACTTTTTATTAGTTATTAGGATAATATGGTATGCTATATACGCCACTAGCCATTACAGAACCTCTTTCCACTCCTCTTTTCCATCATGTTCTATATCTTTGTGGACTGCATCACCAGGTCCCCCAGCTATCTAGCTGTCTCCTGAGCTCAGCCAATGAGAGAATGAGACTGGATGGTGGGAACAAGAGATATGGGTCTTGTTGAGCCATAAGTTGGCAATGGCTGTATTCCTCTATCACAGACAGTATCTTGTCATCTACTCCCCTATAGTTCTAGATCTCGCCAGTTTATATTAACTATTCCCACATCTTGCAGCTTCAGGCCTAGAAATAGTGACAGTTTTCTGTTGCTGCCAGTTCCTGGGATTTCATCAACTCTGTTGATTTCCCTTTATCCCGCTTATTCCTTTAAAAAATAGTCCCTTCATTAAACTTTTTATCATGCTTTTCAAGTGACATCTCTTTCCTGCTATGACCCTAACCTAAACATATGTGTCATGTTTAATGACTAAAATCCATGACATTAAATTTTGTGGAAATGGACTTATAATCAAAATGGCAACCTACATACAAAACTTTAACTAGGAAATATCTATCAAAAAAAAAAAATACTGTTGAATGAAGGGTAAAGGATAAAATGGTGGGAAACAGACAGTGAGTCATCAAAGAACTCTCAATAGGCATGATTAATTCAAGAATAATTAATTTCTGAAAGAAATGAAAAAGAGGACATAAAATAAAATTCTAGATGTGTGAAAGGGAGTGGAAAAAGAATAATTAATCAAGTAGGAGTATTTTACACTTGCAAAGCATGTTCCCCATAACTCAAGAAATGTAGATAGACATTTCTACCCATGAGGTGTCTTTTTTTTGCCTTTTCAAAATATTTTCTTTAATACCATAAAATATTTTCATGACAAAGTGACCTAATAAACACACAGGCACCAAAGTGCTTTTATTTTTAATTAAATTTTTTTATTTTTTTATAAACATATAATGTATTTTTATCCCCAGGGGTACAGGTCTGTGAATCGCCAGGTTTACACACTTCACAGCACTCACCATAGCACATACCCTCCCCATTGTCCATAACCCCACCCCCCTCTTTCGGCCCCTCTCCCCCCAGCAACCCTCAGTTTGCTTTGTGAGATTGAGAGTCACTTATGGGCACCAAAGTACTTTTTGATAAGATTATCCTTCTAACTCCAGCCCCCACTCCCACATCGAGGTAGGTGTGAGATTGGAGAAATAAATACAGCAGATGGTAAAGATAGGAAAAAAATTGATGAAAAATATGGAATATAATATTTTACTTGGTTATTTTTCTATGTTGCAACAAAACAAAACATTTTTAGTGCAAACAGTTAACTTTTCCTCTTCTCCATTCAAGTATGATGGAGAAAAAAATTACCTTTTGAACGCAGTTTACAGGGTCTCTCTCAAACTATGGATTAGTATCTTGGTTAATATAAGTGAAACATTTTCCACTACTGATTTAATGAGAAGAAATATATAGACACACATATTTTATAAACATGATCTGAGAGCTAAATTTTAAGTGTTCATTATTTTTATTACCTTTTACTTTAAATTATGAAATTAAGAAAACAGAACATTAACACTTGGATTCAGTGTTAATATTCAATATACGCATCTGTATTTACCCTAAAGTATATTTTTTCATTACCATGTAAGTTAAAGTATTATACAAGCATAAAAAGTCAACCATTTAATCTCTAATTTTACTATGTTATATTAAATAGAACAAGAGATATGAAAGCGTCGTGTCAGAAATTAACATAAGAGTTCAATAAATGCTAGCCGAAATGGAATCTAAGCATAATCCAAGTCTAACTTTGAAATTCATTTCACATATTATATTTTCATAAAATAAATAAACCTACCTATTTACTAGGACATTGCTTTGAAGCCGGGTATTTAGAATCCAGTATCCACTCTAAAATGTAGACATCTACATGGCAATACAAGTTAAACCTGTCTTATATACTGTGTTAATTAAGTCATAGGAAATATTTATTCTAAAGTAGCTTAGGGACACCTGGGTGGCTCAGTTGGTTGAGCATCCGACTCCTGGTTTCAGTTCAGGTCATGATCTCAGTGTCCTGGGATGCAACCCCAGGTCAGGCTCTGGCTCTGCATTCAGCATGGAGTCTGCTTGGGATTCTCTCTCCCTCTCCCTCTGCACCTCCTATTCATTCTCTCTCTCTCTCACATAAATAAATCTTTTTAAATTTTGTTTAAAAAATAAAGTAGCCCAATAATCACTCTTTCCCCATTCCTATGTATTTTTAACCAAGAGTCAGTTGAGTGCCTTTCCAAAATACTGAGTTGGGGAGATGGCAGTTGGGTTTCATTTACTTACACAAAGTAAATGTGTTATTTCCTCTTTATTTTTTTTTTAAGATTTTGAGAGAGACAGACATAGAGAGAGAGCACAAGGAGGAGGAGAGGCAAAGAGAGAGGGAGAAGCAAACTCCCTGCTGAGCTGGGAGCTTAATGTGGGGTTCTAACCCAGGACCCCAGGATCATGACCTGAGCCAAAGGCAGATGCTTAACCATCTGAGCCACCTATTATTTCATCTTTAAGGATGGAAGGAAAAAAATGGAACTGAGGATAAGAGTTGAAGAATAAAATGCTATTAGAGGAATAGGGCTAAGAAGGCATAAACTATATCATCATGTAAAAATTTCAAGATTTTTCTCTTCTCATTTACTTGGAACACTCCACCCATGTAAACCTTAAAGACCAGTTGGTGGACTACACAGGTAAGTCATTAAATTTAAAATCTTCTAATGGTAAGTTATTTCTGGCTCAGGGTTAACTTCATCAGCATATACAGTATTGTTATTATTACTGCCACTGTAACCTAAAGAATACTAGCTCTCCTACTGGGCCTAACATCTGACGGTTTAAGGATAAAAAGTGTTTGAGAAGTTAAGACCAGTTTTGATTAGCTGATAGTATTTTAAAAGGCACTGATACGTGTGTAACTGAGTTCCTGCTTGTGTGCCCACCTTATCCCCTCAATTTGTTTTGAATTGTGGATGATTCCTGCCTTTTTCTTAAGACTCCTGCTAGAGCCTCAGTTCTGCACATGAACCCAATTTGTACCCAAAAAGTAATATTAACGGCTGCTAGATATCCTTATTGTTGCTTCCTGCTGTCTTTTCTCTCTTCATGTTGCTTGCTCCTAAGTGTCCTACAAGGCTCCATCTGTCTTGTAAACCTTCCTTCATTTGTCCCGCTGTGTCCTGCTTTAAGTATCTGACACATCTCCATGGGCTTATTTGGTGCTCAGGTTCAAGTTCTTGCTGGTAAAGCTATCCCTCTGCTGCTGATGCTCCCATTTAGGAGGTCAAGAAAAATCCAATGTTGGATAAACACTGAGAGTTTGCAAGTAGGGCTATACCTGAATTTAATTCTTGTTTCAGTTAACACCTAGTTGTGTGATTTTAGACATCTTATGTAATCTGTATGTCAAATGACTTATTAATACATGTAAAGTCCTTGAATTTCCTAATCAAGTTCTCAGTAAATGTTATTTTTTATTACTATTATTTATATAATTCTCTGTATCATTAGGGCCACAAAAATTAAAAAACACTGTTGCTTCCCTCAAAGAACTTATAAGCTTCATAATAAGTACAACAACAATGGCATTATGAAAGAAATTCATATAGGTGACATTCAACCATAACAGTTACTATTTTTCTCCAAGAAAGTCAGTAAAGACTCCATTGAAAGAGACAGTTGAGCTGAATTTTAAAAGATTATTGCATCTTTGTCAGGCAGACAAGGGGGCAAAGTAATAGTTCAGTCACAAGTATCAAGACAAAAGCCCGGTTATTTGAAGAAGGGTAAAAGAGATTAGTTAGACCCAGAGCAAGACTGGATACTAAAATACCAAGCTACTGATTTTGTTCTCCTAACAATCCAAATGCCTGGAAAGGAAACTTCTAAAATCCAGGACAAGAATCTTAATATGAAAATGTTGGACTTCTAAAAATTAGAAAAATAATATATATGATACTTATATATATATATATAATCCTTAAAATTGAAAACTCCATAGATGAGTAAAATAGTAGACTGGATAAATGATATACAAATTAGGGAAGTGGCAAAAAGATCTGAAAAAATTACATAGAATATAGCATAGAATGATAAGGATATGAAATAGATAATTTTTAAAGATTTTATACATTTATTTGAGGGGGTAAGAGAGAGTGAGACAGAACGCACAAGTGGGGGGAGGGGCAAAGGGAGAAAGAGAAGCAGACTCCCCACTGCACAGGAAGCCCAGCTTAGGACTTGATCCCGGGACCCAGAGATCATGACCTGAGCTGAAGTCAGACACTTAACTGGCTGAACCACTCAGGCGTCCCTAATATAGATAATTTTTTTAATGAGGATAATATGATAAAGTCTGACATACACCTAAATGGATTTCTAGAAGACAAGAACAGAAAAAATGAGGAAGAAGTACTATTTGAAAATAATAGGTGAAAAATTTCCAGAATTGATAAAATACATGAATCCACAGATTCAGGAATCACAGTGAATCACAAACAGGATAATTAAAGAATAATTCACACTTCTTCATATCAAGTGAAACTGCAGAATTTCACATTTTAAAGCAGCAAAGGAAAAAGAAAAGATTACCTACATAGGAATGACAAACAAAAATAGAGGCCAGAAGACAGTAACACAATAGCTTCAGAAAGCTAAAGAAAAATAACTGTAAATCTAGAAGTGGACAATCAGCTAAGTTATCATTCAAGAAACCCACTTCAGATAAACAGAAATTATAAGAATTTTTCACTAAGGCATCCTCTGTAAAAAGATTTCAAAGTATATACTTCAGAAAAAGCAATAATCCCAGAAAGGATATCTGAGAAACAAGGAATTCTGAGCCAAAAAACTGAACGGTATAAACAAAAATAAAGAAAATAAAAATGAGTTTAAAAATCAACTTCGTGGGGCACCTGGGTGGCTCAGTGGGTTAAAGCCTCTGCCTTTGGCTCAGGTCATGATGTCAGGGTCCTGGGATCGAGCCCCGCATCAGGCTCTCTGCTCGGCAGGGAGCCTGCTTCCCTCTCTCTCTCAGCCTGCCTCTCTACCTACTTGTGATCTGTCTGTCAAATAAATAAATAAAATCTTAAAAAAAAAAAAGATTTTATAAAAAAAAATCAACTTCATGATTTCTAGAATCCTTTCTAGTTAGTTGTACAATAGCTGATTTCTTTTTATATTGTTTTCTGCTTCAGTGTAATTAAGGGTCATTTTTGGTTTGCATTCATGTAGCTATCTGTGCTTTAGCCTAAGATAATAACATTTATAACTCTTCCATATGTCAATACCCTTCTCCACTCCTGTCAGCCCAAATCCTGACAGTTTTACTGATACACTATAGACTTAAAATATCAATTAGTATCAATTATAAGAAGGGCATAAAATTATATGTATATATTTTAAAATATAAGTAGCAATTTTTTTCTTTTTAGAAAATTTTTAAATTCAATTTAATTAACATAGAGTGTATTATTAGTTTCAAAGGTAGCATTTAGTGATTCACCAGTTATTTATAACACCCAGTACTCATTACATCAAGTACCCTCCTTAATGCCCATCACTCAATTACCCAGTTACCCCTTTGCCCCACCCAATTCCCCTCCAGCAACTCTCAGTTTGTTTACTAGAGTTTAGAGTCTTATGGTTTGTCTCTCTGTTTTCATCTTATTTTTTTTTATTTCTTTTCAGCTTAACCGTATTCATTGTTTTTGCACCACACCCAGTGCTCCATGCAATCCTTAACCTCCCTAATACCCACCACCTGGTTCCCCCAACCTCCCACCCCGCCACCCCTTCAAAACCCTCAGATTGTTTTTCAGAGTCCATAGTCTCTCAGGGTTCACCTCCTGTTTTCATCTTATTTTATTTTTCCTTCCCTTCCCCATGTTCGTCTGTTTTGTTTCCTTAAATTCCACATATGAGTGAAATCATGTGATATTTGTCTTTCTCTGTCTGACTTATTTCATTTAGCATAATACCCTCGAGTTCCATCCATGTCACTGCAAATGGTAAGATTTCATTCTTTTTTGTACTCAGAGTAATAATCTATTTTTTATATATACCATACCTTCTTTATTTGTCTGGGCATCTGGGCTCTTTGCATATTTTGGCTATGGTGAACACTGCTGCTATAAACACTGGGGTGAATGTGATTCTTTGAATCACTATGTTTGCATCTTTTGGGTAAATACCTAGGAGTGCATTTGCTGGGTCATAGGGTAGCTCTATTTTTAATTTTCTGAGGGAACGCATACTGTTTTCCAGAGTAGCTGCACCAGCTTGCATTACCACCAACAATATAAGAGAGTTCCCCTTTCTCTGTATTCTCACTAACATCTGTTGTTTCCTGAATTGTTAATCTTAGCCATTCTGACTGGTATGACCTAGTAGCTCACCATGGTTTTGATTTTTTTTTTTAAGATTTTACTTATTTATTTGAGAGAGAGAATATGAGCAGGGAGAGGGGAAGGAGCATTGGGAGAGGGCGAAGGAGAAGCAGACTCCCCGCTGACTGCGGAGCCCAGTGCAGAGCTCATCCCAGGACCCCAAGAATATGACCCAAGCCGAAATCAGACACTCAACTGCCTGAGCTACCAGGAGGCCCTAATTAGTAATTTTTACCATTTCCACAGTAAGTAAGGATTTGTTCTTTACAACTTCGTAAGAATCTATGAAATTAGAGCACTACATAAGTATTTGGTCTCCTCATCATAAATTAGGACAGATCTGAGTTGGCCTACATATACATTAGTCAATTATATGAATTACTAAAAGCCAAAATAAGCTTTAATGTCTGTATTTTAATGATTTATAGGTAAAGTGAGTTTGGATATTCAATAATTCAATAATTAGATGGAAAGTAGTTTTCTAATATAAGCAAAACCAAACCAAGTCAGAGAATGGGGATAATAATATTTATAAGGCATTATGAATTAAATGAACAGAAAAATTTCAAGATATTTTTAGATGACGAAAACAGTACCAAGGAGTAAGATAAATAAAACATTAGAAGATGAACTTCAGTGATAAGAAAACAAGCAGTGAAAGGAGATACTTCGAGTATACCCATGGTTATGGTAAGTGTAGTGTTTAAATACTTAAAAAGCAAAATAAGCAAGTCTAACCAGTTTGGTGGTTTTTTTCTTTAAACTCAGTAATTGTTTATTAGTGATATGCCCTACAATATCATGAATAAAGTGGTGGAAACCTGATTAGTGATGCAATTACAAAAAATTGACTTCTGTTATATTTAATACCAACTTTAAGCAACGTGATTTTCTAATACAAATGTCAAAAATGTGAGAAAGGAAGTAGAGAGGGCCATTTTATTTACTTTCCCCTTTAGATCTAAAAAAGAACAAAACCAACCAACCAAAGACACTTGTGTTCTTAAATTTTCTAATTCAAAATTTCAAAATGCAAGGGATATATAGAAAGAATATTAAAAACCCTTAACCATTTGATTTTGAGCGAGTTCTTTCTGTCTCGGTTTCCTCAAATGCAAAATGGGGATTACAGTATTTATATAGTTTTTATGAAGATTACATGAGTTACATGTTGCTCCCATGCTAACATGGGAGTTCTATGTTAATATTAGTTAAGTAAATACACTTTATCTTATATAATCCTCCCAAAAGTTCTAGAAGGTAGATATTTTTATCCCTACTACAAAGATGAGGAATCTGAAGCTCAGTTAAGATTGGTTAAATAATCTGCCCATGAGTATAACTTGCACAACTAATATGAGGCAGGATTAGGATTTGAATCAAATTTTATATGACTTTAAAATTTATGTTCTTTCTACTGTGTGACATACTGCTTCATTTTCTCAAAGTTTAGCCATTTTTCTCCCAATTTTAACATACCACATAAACAACATTAACAGTAACAACAGATATTTTAGGAAAAAAATTAAATGTCATTCAAGCCCTCTTTCTGAAATCTTATAATTTTCTACATTTTCCTCTAATCTATATAAGAATATACAAGCATATAGTTATAAATATTGATTTCTTAATCTTAAAATGTTGTTATTACTAGCATTCACAATATTGTGTTGTCTTCTTTCTCTTCCTGGATACAAGAAAAACATTATACATTTCTCAGGCCCTTGTTGTAACTAGTGTTAACCAAAGGGACATAAGCAAAGTGATGATATGTCACATCTGGGCCAAAGTACAGAGAAATGAGTGTGATTACTTTGTGCTCCTCTCTTCCCATGGGTACAGATCAGGTAGTCCAGGTGGTACAGCTATAAAATCATTAAACCTCCGTTAGTCTGAATTCCTGAATGAATTCATGTGGAAGAGAAGTTCCCAGTCTCAGCCCTGACCCACATTTATTGTATTTATTGTATGAACCATTGAGATTTTGGAGTTGTTACTGAAGCATATCTTGGCGTACCTTAACAAGAAAACAAACATTTTTATATTTATACTTCTCTAAATTATACTATCTAGTGGTTACATATTTTATTCTTTATTTGTTTTGTTTTTAAAGATTCTGTTTATTTGTCAAAGAGAGAGGTGCCTGAGAACAAGCAGGGGAAGCGGCAGGCAGAAGGAGAAGCAGGCTTCCCGCTGAGAAGAGAGTTCAATACAGAACTCCATCCCTGGATGCAAAGATCATGACCTGGGCCAAAGGTAGACACTTAACCGACTAAGCCACCCAGTCACTCCTAGTGGCTATTTAAATATTTTAAAAGGTTGAAGACATACAGCTTAGTTAATCTTTCCTGTGGTATTGGCCACTTAGATTTTAATCTAATTTCTCACTAATATAAACAATTTTTCAATATTCCTATTTCCAGAGCTTAAATGCTGGAAAACTTAACAGAAGCATATAGATAAATAAATTACTATCTTTGCATCAAAACAGTGAGCATAACTGGGTAGATATTTAAAAGTACTCCTTTAAAATGCAATAGAATGATAGAACGTGCTTTTTTATGAAATGAAGAAAGGTCTTAAAGGAAGAACTTAAAGAAACAGAGAGTAAAGAATATATTCTTTGGTACAGAAATAGCTAAGTGAGAGCAGAGATTTTAAAATGAAAAGGAATGAACATAATGGAGCTGTGAGAAAAAAACGATGAAAAATGTCTAAAAAAAAAAAGGCCAACATTACAAGGAAAAAAAGCAATGAGAAAAAAATGTAAATGCTCCCAACAGATAATTTTAAGTATGTGAATAAAGAAAGGGTCATATTGACTTAAAATATTAAAGTAAACTATTAGAATAATGGACTTGGAATATGGCTTCTGGGAAAACTCTAAAATCATCAAATCTATAATCCTTATTTTAAAGATGAAAAAACTTAGGTCCCCAAAATGTTAAAACAAAAGTCTCAGTTAATCATACACCACAGCTTCCATTTCCTCTCTACTTCAGATTTCTCCATCTTCTGAAGTTTGTGAAAGAAATCAGTCTAAGTGTGGAGAACACACACAAAACGAAGAAATGAATTAATATTACATTCAAGATAAGCTTTTCTCATTTTAGGTAAATGATCAGCTTTCTTCAGTCCATGATGACAACAGAAAGGATCAGAGAAGGGAATACAATTGATGCTAAATTGCCTGCTTTTGAGATGCAAAATCCATTAACACTGACCTTGTGGTAGTTGCATTTGTAATTTACAATGTGAAAACATTTAGGGGTGACTGGGTGACTCAACCAGTTATGCATCTGACTTGGGCTCAGGTCATGATCTTGGGGTCCTCTCCCCCAGCTTGTGCACACACTCTCTCTTTCTCTCTCTCAAATAAATGAATATAAATCTTTAACAAATAGATAAAAATGTGAAAACATTTAAAAGAATATCCAGTTAATTATGAACTGGTCATCTTCAATGAATAAAAGTACTTTTAATAGATAAAATATGAACTTCATATACATGAAAATTTATATAAGAATTTATTTTCTTAAATAATAGTAACTTGGAAAAGAATGCATTAAAATGCATTGTATTTGTATATCCCATTTATTTCTAAGTTTCTAGAGAATTTTCAAGGAGGGAAGAGGAATAGGAAGAACAAAGAAAGATATGACTTCAAATTCTACAGAAACATTACATCTTCCTGATTTAGTCAATCAAATGATTGGCAAACAGACAGATATAGTTAGCTGTGACTACCCTAATATCAAGTAACTGAAAAGAACTGATTGCCATTATGCTTTGAAGAAGATGCATGTTTAAGGCAAAAAGCCAAAGGTTATATGTGGAACAAAGTCTTGTAGCCAGGTATTTAGTGTGTAGTGTCTATCTTAGCTTAATTTTATTGTACTTGGTTCCTAATTTTGTCACAGAGGTGTTTTACAGAACAATTTCAATTTTTATAATTGTTAATTAATATTATATTAATTATATTGGAGAAAATAAATATATTAACTATGTATATTAATTATTTTGGCAAGAATGCAATAATACCACTAACTGATGCTTAAACTGAATCTTAAAGGACAAATAAAATTATCAAGTTGAATAAAAAGAAGAGCATTCCAGACAAATGGCACAACTTATACAAAAGCATGTGATATCAGTGACTTCAAAAGATATAAATCCCCACTCTTTTAATTTGACTTCAAAAAATAGAAATCCCCACTCTTTGAATTTAATATGCATTCCAGACAAATGGCACAACTTATACAAAAGCATGTGATATCAGTGACTTCAAAAGATATAAATCCCCACTCTTTTAATATTGATTAATTTCAAAATATATAAATCCCCAAATGATTATAACATCCTCGTGAAGAAAGCATTAATACTATTACTTTCAGTGTAAGTTTTAGTATGAGTCAATTCAGACACATTCAAGCTTTACAGTAAGGCAAAAGTAGAGCTAGAACTAGAACTAACCTTTTCTTTCTCTGATAGCAATCTGAGTGGTCAGTCACTGGATAATTCTAACTGTGCAGTCTGAAATTGTTAGTCCCTTAGCTGTCTGACTTTTCTCAGTTTTCCATATGATTGCAATAATAAGAAGAACTAACAAAAAAGAAGGAGGAAGAGGAGGGGAGGGGAACAGGCAGGGAGAAGAGGAGGAGAAGCAGTTTCAGGAGAAGGACTAACATTCATTATAATGCTTGCAATGTGCCAGGCACAGTGCTAAAACTTTATAGATGTTTATTCATTAGAAATCCTCAAAAACAGATGAGTATTCTGAGACTTAAAGAAGCTCAGAAACTTTCCCAGAACCCTTAGCTATTAAGGGGTGGAGTCTGGTTTGAAAGCAGGTCAATATGTTACACCGCAAAGGCATTATATTAGTTAACCATAAAACCTAAAACTCCTTAATTTACATTTAAAATACTTTAGTCTGGCTCCATCCTACTTATATACCTCAGGTAATACGAATTCTTATTGGTGTCCAAGCCATATTTTCTCCATGAACTTTTCATACTAATTCTCCATTTTGTTATTCAACAAAAATTTATTAAGTAGTTACCATCTGCCAGGCACTGTATTTGTGTTAGCGTTAAAGAAATAAGACACTGCCTTTGCTCTTAAACAGTTTATAGTCAAGACAAGAAAAATCATGGCTACAATGTAGAATGTCTTGTGCTTCACTTAACTAAAATCCAGAGGAACATCAGGGAAAAAAACTTAATTCACTCTGAAGGAATAGGCAATATTTCACTGGGAGGCAATGCTTAATCTAAATAGGCATTTAGTGTCTTAATCTAAATAGGCATAACAGTGAGTCAGGCAAATACAAAGACAAATGAGGGGCCAAAGACATTATATGCAAAAAGGACAGCATTTTAAAAGGTTTGAGAGAGTCTGTCTCTAACTAGTAGAATTTAGACTAAGTTTAACTAAAGATGGCTAAGTTTAAATGTCACTTCCTCATTCCTCAAAAAATTACAAATAGAACTACCATATGATGCAGCAATTCTGCTTCTGGTATATATCCAAAAGAAATAAAATCACGATCTCGAGAACTATCTGCACTCCTGTGTTCATTATCACTTTATTCACAATATCCAAGATAGGGAAATAACCTAATTTGCCCAATGGTAGATAAACAGACAAAATAAATACAATGGAATATTATTCAGCCATGAGAAAGAAGGAAATCTTGCTATTTGTGCCAACATAGATGGACTGAGAGTATTATGCTGAATGATATAATAAGTCAGACAAAGACAGATACTGATGTTCTTACTTATCTGAACTATGAAAATTATCTTGAAAGTAATGAGGAGCCTTAGAATTAATTTAAGTAGGCACATGCCTATTCCTGGTTCACATTCGGAAAAGAATATTAAGGCAGCTGAATGGTAATGAGTAGGTTGCTTTGGGGATGGGAAATGGAAAGAAAAAGAAATATCAGTTAAGAAATGATTATAATAGTTCAGGGGAAAAATGAATATGAATTCATACTAAGGTCAAGACAATGGAGAATGGAAAGAAGGGATAAACTTTAGATTCCCTATGAGAAAGAATGTACATAACTTGGTTAGTAATTGGATCTAAGATTAGGATAAAAAAAGTTGAAAAAATGATCAGGTCATTATGCTATGGAAAGCAAAGAGGTTTTGAAGATAAAATAGTAAGTTAGTTTGGGACATAGCAAGTTTGGGATATTTTAAAAGAAATGAGCAGAGATGTCTAACAAAACGCAATGTCCGAAACACTAGAATGAGGTTAAGATGTAGATTTGAGCTATAGATTTGGAATTCTATTCTATTCTGAAATCACCAAGTGAAGCAGCAGTTCTCAATTCTTGCTGCTCATGAGATTCACTTGAAAAGCTTGTTGGAAATGTGGAAGCCTGGATTCTATCTCCATAGACTTTAGTACTTCTGAGATAAGCTTGGTGCCTCAGTGTTTTTAAATAACTAAATATTCGATTCTGATGCACAGTCACAATTAAGAATCACTAGTCAGTAAGTTAAGTCATAAGTATAAATGAGTACATGATTTTCAAACAATACATTGCACCAACTAGAGAAGATTCAGAAGAAATTATCAGAAAGATTATGACAATAATAACCATAATTTATGGAGCACTATGTCAGGAACTGTGCTAATGACTTTATATGTATTTTTGGCAGTGGAAGAGAAAACAAAAAAGAGTATAATGAAAGTAAGTTAAACCCTCTTCATGAAGTCTTCCACAGCAGTTTCAGTTTGCTTTGACATCTCTAGACTATACTAACTTACTCATGGCTATCTAATTCAAGTGTATATAATCCTAAGCAGTATAACATAATGGTTAAGAGCAAGAGCTCTGGAGTGAACTTTCCAGTTTGAATCCCCTATCTTCCTATCCTTTGCTGGCAATTTTAATCCCAGGCAAGCTACTCAGTGTCTTACCTAGTATACTGTTTATAATTAAAGTATAATGTATATGCACATATACACATATGTGTACTAAATATGTGTGTGTATGTATGTATACACGCATGTACTAAATATGTGTGTAAATACATAAGTTCCTTCCAGTGGAAAATAATTCTAATAATTAATATTTGTTAAGCTAGACACTGTTTCAAGTACCTTATTTGTATTAATTGATTAATTCAGTTGATTCTCATTAGAACTCTAGAGATTAGCAATTTAGCTTCTCCATTTTACAGATAACAATACTGAGGAAAATAGGGATCAGGTAATTTTCCTAAAACAAACACTGCCGTGAAGTAGAAGATATGGGATCCAAACAAAGGAGTCTAAGTCGATAACTAGCTGTTAACTACTATGCTATACTGCCTCCCTCTATACTTTGCAATAGACTCAAATTCTTATGAGATTGAATAAATATTAAAAAGAAGAAGAAGAAGAAGAAGAAGAAGAAGAAGAAGAAGAAGAAGAAGAAGAAGAAGAAGAAGAAGAAGGAGAAGGAGAAGGAGAAGGAGAAGGAGAAGGAGAAGAAGAAGGAGAAAAAGAAGAAGAAGAAGAAATGGGGGGGGGCATCTAGGTGGCGTAGTCAGTTTAGCGACTAACTCGGTTTCCGCTCAGGTCCTAATCTCCAAAGAGTTGTAAGATGGAGCCCTGCATCAGGCTTCATGGTCAGCATGGAGTCTGCTTGAGATTCTCTTTCCCTCTCCTTCAGCCCCTCCAACTCATGCTCTCCCTCTCTCCAAAATAAATAAATAAATCTTAAAAATAAAAAAAAAGAAATGGATAGGAATAAACGTACATTTATATGCAGCACAAGAGGAGTTTGATAAAGGCATATCATTATCAATACCAATATTATCATTTTTGAAAGGCATGGGGTAGGGAAAGGATCACATCACTAAATGTCTTTATCTACTTTTTTTTTTTTTTGAGAAAAAAATGTTCAAATGTTTTAAAGTTTTAAAGTAACCCAAAGCCCAATGATCTCCAAGGTTTCTCCCAGAAATGGATCATGATTCTAAACCAAGTACTAAAATTTTGTTGGGTCCCTACTATAAATATAACTCTTTTCTGGCAATGTGAAGCACAAGGATTAATAAAAACAACCTCACAAGATCTAGAAGATGGGGTTTTCAAGTAATTCAGACTTCTACAGGAAGAAACAGAAAATTCTCAATTATATGGGTCTGCTAAAAATAGAGCCAGAAGAGCTACTACGTCCAGTTTCATTTTTACTCATGCTTGTGGTTTTCCACGAGTTTCACTTCTGACATACTTTATATGGTTAATGTGCTAGTAAAAGTAGTCAATTCCAATTTTTTCACAATTCCCGTGCACAAATACCATCTTCCTGGGTCTGATAACAAAGTCACACCCCAGCTGTCACATCTAAAGGAAATCTGCTCTTGGATGTTACCCAGCTTTTTTATTAACCATAGGCAATACTAAAATGCTTCTAGTGCGTGGAGGAGATTTAAAAGCGTTACTGAAAGTATTTAGCAATGATGGTTTACTTTATCATCTCTAAATGAACAAAGAGTAAAGTTAAAATAACCCTACGACTCCCGTGATTATAAACAGCATTTCTATTTCCAATTTTCCCGAAGACAAAGTCCTTATTATCCAAATATTCACCATAGTGACATGTATATTCATTATATTAAAATGATCCCACTAGATTGTCCTTGGTCTAGGAAATGTCAAAAATAAAGCCAAAGCTAAATCAGATTACCTACCAATAAAATAGAGTTTACATCAGGGACAAGCAGGAGGTCTCTTAGGATCTGAAATCTAGGACTTTTGAGTGGTTGTGGATAGACAGAAATGCTCTCACGTGCAATTTTGATAGAGAATTTTATTAAAATCCTTCATTTTGCTTCTACCCCCTACCTTGTCTACTAACTACTAAATCTACTCAGGAATTTAATTTTCATTTTCAAAGTCTCAAGAGGGTTAGAGCTCTAAGAATGACTGCAAAATATAGGTGCTGCTCTTTGTTTTTTATTTTATTTTCTTTCAAGAATAAGTAGATCAGCACAGAAATGTGCTCAGTTTAGAAATCATAATCTAACATTCAAGACTATACTATCTAGTCCTAACAAACCTTCCTATGTTAACCTGAATTACCCTACCAGGCTATCACCAAAATGAATTACTCCATACTTTTCAAACATATTATTTGCTTTCTGTCTCCCTATCTCTGTGTGTGTTGTTTCTTCTGGCCAAAATGACCTTTCTCCATCTTGGCCAGTCTTCAAGGTCTACCTTCAAGGTCTACCTCAACTGATACCTTTTCCATACTTCCTTAACTCTTCATCTAGCCTCTCCTCTCTTCTCCCTACTCAGCTTGAAATATTCTGCCCACTGAATTCACCGCAGAATGATTTGTGCTCTTTCTTCTCTCTTTTGAATCTCTCAGGCATTCACTATTTTCCGCATTCTCTTGCCGTTATTTGTATTTAGTGTTTATAACACATTTAACTAGAATATCATTAAGATTCTGTATGTTTGTTTATTTGAAGAAACTGCATTGTGGGAGATTTGATTGACTCTGTGCCATTTGGGGGAAATATTTGCACATTGAGAAAATTGCTTAAGAGAAGAGAACTACACTGCCAAGATACCATAAAATGTAACACTTACGCACTTACATTTCATCCAAGTATCAAATTATTCACTTGGACTCTGGAACTTGACAAAACAACATGGGTTTGAGATGGACAGATCCACTTATATGTGGATTCTTTTTAAAGAAATACAGTAGAGTACTATAAATGTATTTTCTCTTCCTTATGATTTTTCTTAACATTTTCTTTTCTCTAGCTCACTTTACTGTAAGAATACAGTATATAATACATATAACAGACAAAATAGGTGTTAACTGACTATGTTATCAGTAAGTCTTCCAGTCAACAGTAGGCTCTTAGTACTTAAGCTTTAGGGAAGTCAAAGTTATGCACAGATTTTCAACTGTGCAAGAAATCAGTATCCCTAATCTTCCCCCACCCGCCATTGCTCAGGGGTCAGCTACAGATATTTTTACATTAATAAACACCAGAAATTCAAAATAGCATACTCTATCAAATAGGTACATGGATTATTATATTCATATACAGTATTGTATTTATAACACATGTCATTTTAGTCTTTCATCTAGAATAAAAATATTCATTAACAAATAAAATTAAAAATTAAAACAAAACAAGTTGGGTTTAACTTTCAGTGAAGGTTTTTGCCCTAAACATTTTTAATGATTAAAAAGTAACTCAGATCACTAAATCTAAGCTATATAACTTCTCTATTATTTTCCTTAAACCTGAATTTTTACTCCTAAATTTTAATCTTCAACAACTAAAGGACACTTGACAAGGTCCAGTAATTTTTGTCAGGAATGAAGTAGTTGGTATAACATAAAAAGGAAAAGAATCTGTACATAGACTACTAATAAAAGTTTAAGTCAGCCTAGCAAGCAGATGCAAAAAAACTTTAAACACAACACTTTTCATCAAATCACAATTCCTATAGTCAGTAATGTTAGAATTTAATCAGATGTAGGATATTTTTCTTTGTTTGAATTTTTATAGCCATCTTTATTCCAGTATACTGTATGTTTTTAACTGAATTCCTCATTTGATAAGAAGAATGAAGAAGAGATAACAAAACTGAACTGCATGACTACCATTACCAACACCTGCCAATCGTCCATCCTAGCTCATAGAACTAATGTCTTATCAACAAATAGTTTTGGTAATAATGTGCTTGTTATACACCAAATAGTCTTACAAATGTTTTATATACATTATCTCACTTAGTCTTCACAACAACTATTTGAGGTAGGTACATTATCTCTATATTACAAATGAGAAAACTGATACCCAGAAATATTAAGTAATTTGCCCAACATCATACAGCTGGTAAATGGTAATAACTAAGATCTCAACCCAGTGAATGTAGCAGCTCAAATACTTAACCACCATACTTACCACCTCTTACTGCACCCAGCTAGCTATTACAAACCAGAAAAAAATTTGCCTATCAATTTTCTGTTGCTCTAATACAAGAAAGCAGGTACTTCGGAAGCACTATTGGGCAGCATGCACTAGTTTAGGATTCTGGGAGAAACAAGGGTTTTCCATCTGCTCTACCCACCTCCCTATCACTTTCAACCAGCATACTGGTATGAAAGAGATAAGAACTTGTGTCTGGATATCCAACAGCTAGCTGGCTAAGGGCTACCTCCAAATAAGTTCCTCTCAGTCCCCTTCTCAAAACATGAAGTGAATCCTATTCCCCCTATTTTATTGAAAAAACTCCCCAGTGGCCTACTCAGCATCAAGCACTCCCAAACCTGCTACTCTTTCTTTCTAAAGTTTAATCTCTATGAAGTCAAATCTCCCTCCATAATACATAATCAGATTGGCTTTGTCACATTCTTGTTTTGAGCTCCAAATTCCTGATGTCCCTGCTTCTGTTTCCTACCAATGGGCTGGATCCACCTTACTCTTAACATCAGTTGCCATCTATAGCCTATAAAACACACAAAATTATTTTATTGATTCACAGTTTATAATGCCTTGGTACAACAAGTTACACATTATAAAGGAATTTAATGCAGTTGTTAAAATTATGAAATGCTTAATTATTGCTTTGACCCAATCTTTTATTGCCCTAATACCAAGAAATTTACATGAAAAGAAAGAGAGTTATACATAACTTATCCAAGGATTTATCAGTTTATATGAAGTTAAAACTGATTGTGCATATCATCTTTGAAAAGTCAATTCAAAATGTAAACAAGGCTCATTGTGTACATTTTTTCATAATCTCCTTGAAAGCAAGAAACAACTTTTTCTTTTCTGTATTTCTCACAACATCAAACACAGTATTGCACAAATGATCCGCTTCCACGTAACACTGACTGAACTGAATGATACTCAAATAGTTTTAAGACAGCTTAGCTTTATAAACCTTCATAATGTAAAATGAAATGCTTATGTAAAATAGTAAAGACAGAGTCAGCCATTATAAAAAGCAGATGACCAATCATTGCTAGGCAGATTTATAATCAATTCCTTTCAAAAGGTCAAGATCATCTTGCCGCACAGGGAAAAAGGTTGACATTAAATGTAACTGTCTGTGACATTCTGACCAATCTTTACTTTTTAAGGTAATGCATTTCGACACAGCAACAGAGAGAATTTTTTCTCTGATTTGTAAAAGAAATAACAATCTAAGATAGTAATTTTTTCAACTTACAAAATTATTGAGATATCCTGTAAGTGCCACTAAAGGAAAGTAACCAAAAATCTTTATAGTTTGATTCCTTTGAAAGCCCATAAATACAGTGAAAAATAGCAGAATGCTGTAAAACCAATACCTAGAAGAATCCCAAAGCAATGCCAAGAAACAGAATGTACTCATAGCGACTAATACATGCAAATACTGGAAATAAATTCTAACAGATTAAACAGGTTTTGTAGCAACTAAAAGGTATATTCAAATCATTCCAAAACTAATCAAGCCTAAGAATATGGCAATCTTCCCTACTAATAAGAATATAAGCTGGCTCAGTAGCCTGAATAACATATAAATTATAGCCAATATCAGTAGGTATAATTTTTTAATGTGTTTTTAATTAAAAAGGAGAAACTAACCCCTTAACTGAATTAAATCACTGTTTTAGACTTTCAATTCTGTCTTCTAATAAATATATTCATTTTTATTACTATAGCATCACTTGATGAGGCATTAAGTCCTAACCATATTACAGAATTATGAAGACAAAACTATCTTTCTGATGAGAAATGCTGCAACATTCTTTTTTTGCTCATTTAATATGGAATACCTGGTCAAATATCTGACAAGTCCTCTAAAATTAAGGAAGAAATATGCATAATATAAAAAATAAAATATCTTTTCTTCAAAATTGGGATGTCAAACACAGGCACATTTTCTTGCCCTACTATGTCATCCTGAGAGAATGCTATAACAAAGTTAAATGCATTATAACTTGATAAAAATAGTTTAAAATAAATAGCAGAGCTTCAGGATAAAATGGACATATAAATCCAAATTCTTTGCTATGATGATTCTCTATTCTTTGTAATTAACATGTTTAATGTAGTCAAGTCTTTTCATTTTGAAAATGAAAGTAAGCTAATGCAGAGTATCTCTGGATCAAAAAATTTTAAACAAGCCCAAATGTCACAAGCATTCTTTGTAAAAAAAACAAAAGCAAAAACAAAAACAAATTTATCATCTGCTTTCAGCTACAAGCAATGCCTTAAGCAGATATCTACATTAGGAGGACCAGGAGCATCATTATCTCAATAGATCTGAGAAATAATTTAAATTTATGCCTTTTAAAACAGTTTAGATACTGGAATACAAATTTCAGGCAATCAGCTTATAGCTCAGATGCTGGTAAACATGATTCTACTCATCAAACTTGTATTGCTGTGGGGTTGCACACTACAATGGTAGCAACATCATTTCTGTGCTTAAAAAATTCCAGATAAAATTTTTTTTAGTATGTCACTATCTATAAGCAGCTAGCTACAAGGTATCCTTACCAGTTTGAACAAATTATGCAATTTTTATCATTCAAAATAAGAGATGTAGTTTGACTGTATTCAAGCTTAATCTGGAAAAATCTGTAGAGCTCCAAACCTTGCTTTTAATCACCAAAAAGAATCTTTACTTACTCCCCGCTTCCCAAAAAAAGAAAGCTCAAGTAAACACGAACTCTCTCTCTCTCTCTCTCTCTCTCTCTCTCTCACACACACACACACACACACACACACACATTTCTAAAATTCATATTGTTTAGCTGGTGTCGATTACTATAAATATCACTTGTTCAAATATCCTAAGAAAAATCTGATAATAATAAACAATTACATCTATTAATATATTCTATATGACTAAGAGCTAGAAAAAGCAATAACTCTACAATCTAATAGTATCATCACAATTCATGAGGTCATACCTGATGACTTAGAGATTGAAAAGGCTCACAGGTTCCAGACTGCATGACCTTTCTATTTCCAGAAACCCCTAAAGATTGCATTTCCTGTCTTATAAAAGAGAATCACAGCCATCTCTATGTCTCAGCATCTTCAGGGCTAGTGAAGAAAACATCAAACAGCAGATCTGTCCATCAGTATCTGTTTAAGCCCTCAAGAAGATATCAAATCACATATACTGTTTATCGTCTCCTCTTTGCAGTTACAAACACCCCGTATTAAGGGACGATGACACAGTTGTATTTGCTGAAGCTGCTAATGCTGTCTGAAAACAGTAAGCTTCCTGCTTGGAGCAATTCTGCATCATCCAAACAGAATGAGCCACATCCTTTAGGTTTCCCACTTTTGCTACTATAAAAATTTCACTTGCCAAAAAGAGTTTGATTTTGTCAATCCTTTAAAAAATAAGCAATGTTCTACTTAATTAAGTATCAAATGTGTCTGCTGCAAATGCCATGTTAAAATCTCAATTCTTAATTATTAGGCAGTTCTCTTCATACATGACTAAGTTTTAGTATAATGATTTAATAAGCAAATTGTACTCTCTCTCTTTTTTTTTTTTTTGTACTCTCTTTTAAAGGGAACTTCCCTATCATTATTTATCCAACCCATCAAAATTAAAAGTCCTTAAAAATGAAGAATTTTTTTTCTGGCAATCTTTGAAAACTATGTTTAACAGTTGATAAATAGATAAAAGCATATTCATTTTTAATTCTCAAGACCTTCTTTTTTTAAAAAGATTTATTTATTTGAGAGAGAGAGCTGGTGGGGGTGGGGGAGTGCAGAAGGAGAGAGACAGTCTTTTAAGCAGGTTCTGTGCCAAATGAGGAGCCCCATGGCCCTGAGATCACAACCTGAGCCAAAATCAAGAGTTAGACCCTTAACTGACTGTGCCATCCAGAGGCCCCTCAAGAACCATTTTTATTTCATGCTCCCTAGACCAATATGCTTCAAATCAAAATAACTTTTATATTTTAATGTCTTCTTCTAAAGAGTTTCATATACACAACATGCCATTGTCATATTCCAAAACTGCATGGTTAAACCTAGGAATGAAACCTAAGTCAGCTATTGGCATTTTTATTGTGCTTTTTCACTGCATCTTATTTGTGTTCAACAAAGTTGTTATAATGCTTTCTTTCACCACAAATAGTGGAATCAGGATTTTAAGATTGTTAAAGTAGTCTGATAACAAAGAAACAAGATCTTCTAAAATGATAAATGGAAATATTTTCCTGGGGGGGAATCTAAATCCTAAATTCTAGTTAGTTAACATACAATGTAATATGGAAATATTTTCTTTACTGTGTGACAACAGATTGCATTTTATAAACACAACAAAAAAAATAGGCTAAAATCATAATCAATTTAACTGAATTAAAAATTAAGACACGGGGCATCTGGGTGGCTCAGATGGTTAAGTGTCTGCCTTTGGCTCGGGTCATGATCCCAGGGTCTTGGGATCGAACCCCACATCAGGCTCCCTGTTCAGTGGAGAGTCTGCTTTCCCCTCTGCCTTTCTCCCCTGCTCATGCTCTCTCTCCCTCTCTCTCAAATGAATAAATAAAATCTTTAAAAAATAATAAAAATTTTAAAAAATATTTTTAAAAAACCAAGATACAAAATTAAGGCACCAAGTACAATGTATTATTGTCCTAAAACAGCCTTTACATTGAGTATAGCCTGAGTTAATGAACACTTTATTTATGTACCTATGAAAATAAACTAAATATATATGGCTGTGAGATAAACTAAATGAAATTTAATAATAGCTAAAGTGCTTACAGAAAATGTTTTAGATAAATGTAGACTAATAGCTCAGTATAATTTCCCTTCTCCCACTCATGATATTTGATGGGTATGATATGTATTATCACGGAGACTAATCAAAATGAATCTTAAAGATTGGACTTCTTCAAGAAGCTGAGGGGTGGAGGGAAAGGTAGGGGAATTGGGAGGGGAGAGGAGATGTTGGTCAAAGAGAAGAAAATTCCAGTTAGAAGATAAATAAGTCCTGGGGATCTAATGTGCATCATAGTGATTATAGTTAGTAATATAGTATTACATACTTGAAAGTTGTAACATGGTGATAATTATTTTGCTATATGTAAATGTATGAAATCAACATGTTGTACACATCAAACTTACACAATGTTACATGTCAGTTATATCTCAATATATCTGCAAAAAACAGTTACCACACCTTAAATATATACTATTTTTTTGTGAAAAATAAAGAAATCAGGCTTCTTTAAGAGCCTGATCACACAATCCCTTTAGAGAAATTACTACCTCTAACTGTGCAAGTCCAGACAAAGAATTTGGTATTTTGGCTATTTGTAAACAATCACACACCTGGATGAAAATTATATGTAGGGAAACATGATTTATCTATGCAGTATTTCCTTTCTTGTTATAATCAAAATAGGAACTCAGTCTTGAAGACCTATTTTCTCAATAAGATCCTCCTAAACTACATCATCTTCTTTTCTACATCCATTCTTTAATGTATAAAATATCAAACCCCTTCTCCGCGTCAGACACTGTATAGGTGCTAGGGACTTCATGACAACACAAAATATGTCATCACAGAAGCAGATAATTAAACAAGTTTTAAACATGTTTTCTTATAACCAAAGAATGAGGAGGCAATGTAAGAACAGTAACAGGGCCCCTGACCCTGGTCTAGGGATCAGGAGTATCTCCTCAAGCAAGTACTGTTGAAACTGAGAAGCAGGTCATATTCAGGGAATGGTAAATACAAGGGGTTGGACAATGAAGTGGGACAGAAAGGAGAGATTAGGCGAGAAGAATAAGCCAAAGACCAAGCATGGGAAGCCTTAGAATCCATATAAAGTCTAGAAGCCACTGAGCTTTATCCTTAGGGGATGAGAAGCCATCAAACTTAACTATTTCTGTGGCATAGAAATGAATGTGTAAAACAAAACTAGAGGAAGAAAGGCAAGTTATATGATTTGGGGCAGAGGAGAATTATGGCCTGAACAAAAGTGTTAGCAGTAGAAATGGAAAGAAATCTATAGGCTCTAGAAATGCTTTTTAGTTAAAAGGGATAGGATTTGGAGACTGAATGTGAAAAATGAGGGAGAAAGAAATGTATGATTTGTTCCTAACCTCCTCTATTATTACAGATTTCATTTTGACAATCAATATATTTTCATCACACGCTCTGTTGTGTTGTTATTTATCTTTTGCATATGTATATGTCTGGTTTTTATAAAATTGTGAAGACTTATTTTCTCTTCGTGAAGAAGAAAATTGTGAAGACTTATTTTCTCTTCGTTCCGTGTCTTCTCATAATGTGCATAACAAAGTTACTATAAATGACTAAATAAATTAGAAATAAACAGAACCTTGAGTTTTCTTTCACATATTTTGTCAAAACAGATATAAACTTTGTTTGCATGCCCATTATTAATTAGTATATATAATCTAAGTTTCTCCAGTGTTTTCTTGCCAACACACTTAATCTCTGCAATAAAAATATGAAATCTGGAATACAAAGCTTTTAATTTCTCTACCCTCCAGTTGGCAAAATTATTTAACTAGAAAAGTTATGTATTTATAATTCCTTACTGGACCAGTTAATAATAATTTAGCATGGACTAACCACCTAAAACTAATAGATACTCATTTTTTAGATAACCATTGCTCTGTAAAAAAAATTATTCATACAATGTGCTACTCATAGCAGTGTAATGAAGGTATTCTTGTAATAATAAGACACAATCCTTCTACATTTTTCCTAACAATCTCTCTTTGATAAAACAAATGAAGACCAGACAAAGCATAAAAAAGGAATCCCCTTGGTCTGAATGAAGAAAGAACCAAAAGAGTGAAAAGCATAAATCAAAGGTAACTTTATGTAGTTAATGATTTTTTGAATGTCAGACTATACCAAATAATAAACGGTCAGCATCTTAAAAACAGCAAGAGCTTTACAATAATTAACACATATTTTACTTCTATTTTTCACCTTTCAGGGACCATGTGATCTAAGGCACTCATTTTCCAGATAAGGTAACTAAAATTTAGAGAAGTAAAGTGGCTTGTCCAAATAGTAAAACCAAGGCCAGAATTCAGTATTCCTGTCTCCTACTTTCACATTTTCCACAAAAAAAATCAGCCTTTTAATTAAATCTTTGTAATAAATAACATACTTTATCTTCATTAATTAAAATAACTTCCATTTTAATACTGTTTCATATATTTTCATATATGACTTCAGAAACATACCCATAAGAATCAAGTTTTTAAAATTAAAGTTTATTTTATCATAGAGCATCTATTTTTTATTTTTACTTAGGAAACTTATTTCAAAGAATACCTCTGAAAAACCTAAGTAATTCACTTTGTTTTATATACCGCTGCTTTAAGAAGCATAAATTAGTTCAACTTTTCAAAGTAATTTGGCAAAGTATATTAAGACTCTTAAAAATATTTAATCTTTTCTAGTATATCCAGTATAGAGAATCTGTCCAAAGTAAATAATGCAGACTAAGGTTTATGCACAAAGATGTTTGGTGCCACATTATAAGAAGAGAAAAAACAGGAATATAAGAAAAAGGTTAATTAAATTATCACATAACAAAAATGAAATGCCACGTAAACACTGAATATTATGAATGAAAGATGTTAATGACAAAGGAAAATATAGATGATAGAATATTAAGTGAAAAACAAGATCCCAAATATACTTAAGTGGTACAATCCCAACTATGTAAAATATACACTGAAAAAACAAATGAAATCATGAATTTTAAAAGACAGCCCCCAATATGACTCATTTTATAAGTACTTACACCAGAGTTCATGTTTTTCTAATAAAAATAGGAAAAAGTTTCTGAGAAGTATTTTAAAGTTGAAAAACTACTCTTGTTTCTCATGTGCTCCCTTTCCCCTATAATTTTGCCTCAAGTTTCAGTCTTCCTAATGTTTTACTCATAGTTCTGCTCTAATTTAATGAAAATATTCAAACCTACTTCTATTGGATTATCTATATTTTAAAGATAATTCTTGAGGGGTGCCTGGATGGCTCAGTCAGTTAAGCATCCAACTCTTGATTCTGGCTCAAGTCATGATCTCAGGGTCATGAGCTCAAGCACCAAATTGAGTGTAGAGCCTACTTAAGAGTCTCTCCCTCACCCTTTGCCCCTACCCCACTCATTCTCTCTCTCTCTCTTTCAAAAAAAAAAAAAATAATAATGCATCTTGTATATCATTTATTACTATATGTGCATCTAACTGTTTGTTTTCATACTATTTCTTTTGGGTTAATGCTGGAACAGATTGCTTCACACCAGCTTCAATATTATATGAAAAAAATGAGAGATTTTTTTTTTTCTATAACAATGTTTAATAGCTAAATGGTATTCTACCAGAAAGAGGCACCACACTGTATTTAACAAATCCTTATTCTTAGACATTTCAGGGGTTTTTTTCCCATTTTTCAATATTATAAAATAATAGTATAATAAATATCTTTCTGGAAATAGCCTTACACATATCCTCTATTTCCTCAGGATAAATTACAGTATATAAACTTACTGGATCAAAGAACATAAAAATTTTTTGAAGTTTTGGATAAAAATTGCCCAATTACCTTCCATAAAGGTTATATCCATTTACATTCTCCAACAAAAATATATTTCCAGGGGACCTGGGTGGCTCAGTGGGTTAAAGCCACTGCCTTCGGCTTGGGTCATGATCCCAGGGTTCTGGGACCAAGCCCCGCATGGGGCTCTCTGCTCGGTGGGGAGCCTGCTTTCCTTCCTCTCTCTCTGCCTAGCTCTCTGCCTACTTGTGATCTCTGTCAAATAAATAAATAAATAAAATCTTTAAAAAAAAAATCTTATTTCCTCATTACCTTGCCAGAACTGGGTATTATCACACACCACATAAGCTTTATGTAGAATAATAGTCTCAATATGTTAATACCAAAATAAAGGAAAACTGGGCATTCATTAAGACAAAAGATGAAATTAAGGATAATTAAGCCAAATACAGTTTTGTTTATACATTTTCTAACAACAATAACAAAAACCTAGAAAAAATAAGCTTCCCTCTTTCTATACATGTACACAAAGATATAATGCTGGTCCCTAAGAAATATACCCAATGATTATAAAGCAAAACAACTTTGGAATAAATGGTACGAAAATATGGCAAAGCTAACTAATTAAGAATCAGTGCAGTGTAGGAAAAAATAAAAATTAAAAAAATAAATAAAAACCAATGCAGCATAGGAAATGTAGTTGATAGTGCCAAAATAACTTTGTGTGGTGACAGAAGGTAACTACACTTAATCATGGTGAGCACTGTGTAACACACAGAATTGTCAAATCACTATGTTGTACACCCAAAACTAATATAACATTGTATGTCGACTATACTTCAAATTTAAAAATGCAATTATAAATAGGAAATTAGTCTTTATTTTTTCTCTGTGACATCTATGGAATAAATGAACCTAGACAGGAAGAATCATTCACCCAGTGCAATTCTACTGTACACTTCCAAAATATGACACACAAACATACAAACAGAAAGATGGATTTTTGCGGTCTTAGGAAGACTTTCAAGTTGTTATTAAGTATACCTTTAATCAAGAAACCACTCAGGAAAAAAAAAAAAAAGAAGAAAGAAAGAAAGAAAGAAACCACTCAGAAGAACCAAAATACCATGTGTAAAGAAAAATTCTGTGTGCATGTAAACTTATTCTTTCCAAGCACCACTTATTCCAGGGCTAAGTAAATGTGGGAGAAACATAAATAAAAATTCATAATGACTTGAACTTTAAAAGATTTCACTGATTAAAAAATGAATAAAATGATGATCTTTTGAGTGAAATTTTCTAATAGATTTACCCATTATTAAAATGTAATTTTGGTAATACTAAAATTGTACATAAAGGGACAGTTATGAAGAATTGAAGACAGAACTATCCTTTTTAATTTCAGTGTAGATTGGTTCACAGGCCATAAACAAATATGATTTTTTTTAAAGATTTATTTATTTTACTCCTAAAACCCTAAGACACCTAGGAATAAACCTAACCAAAGAGGCAAAGATCTGTACTCAGAAAACTATAGAACACTCATGAAAGAAACTGAGGAAGCCACAAAGAATTGGAGAAACGTTCCATGCTCATGGTTTGGAAGAAAAAATATTGTGGAAATGTCTATGCTACCTAAAGCAATCTACACATTCAATGCAATCCTATCAAAATACAATCAACTTTATTCACAAAGCTGAAACAAATAACACTAAAATTTGTATGAAACCAGAATAGACCCCCAAATAACCAAAGGAATGTTGAAAAAGAAAACTAAAGCTGGTGGCATCACAGTTCCAGTCTTCAAGCTCTATTATAAAGCTGTAATCAAGTCAGCATGGTACTGGCACAAAAACAGACACATAGATCAATGGAACAGAATAGAGAACCCAGAAATGGACCCTCAAATCTATAATCAACTAATCTCTGATAAAGCAGATAACAATATCCAATGGAAAAAAGACAATCTTTTCAGCAAATGGTGTTGGGTAAATAGGATAGCCATCTGCAGAAGAGTGAAACTGGACCATTTCTTTACACCATACATGAAAATAGACTCATGGATGAAAGACCTAAATGTGAGACAGGAATCCATCAAAATCCTGGAGGAGAACACAGGCAGCAACCTCTTCGACCTCGCTCTCAGCAACTTCTTGCTAGACATGTCTCCAAAGGCAAGGAAAACAAAGACAAAAATAAAGTATTGGGACTTCAAGATAAAAAGCTTTTGCACAGCAAGGAAACAGTCAACAAAACTAAAAGACAACTGACAGAATTGGCGAAGACATTTGCAAATGTCTTATCAGATAAAGGGCTACTACCTAAAATCTATAAATTATCAAACTCAACACACAAAGAACAAATAATCTAATCAAGAAATGGGCAGAAGACATGAACAGACATTTCTCCAAAGAGACATACAAATGGCCAACAGACACATGAAAAAATACTCAAGATCATTTGGTATCAGGGAAATACAAATCAAAAGCCCAGTGAGATACCACCTCACATGGGTCAGAATGGCTAAAATTAACCATTCAGGAAATGACAGATGTCGGTGAGAATATGGAGAAAAGGGAAACCTCTTACACTATTGGTGGGAACGTAAGGTGGTGTAGCCTCTCTGGAAAACAGTATGGAGTTTCCTCAAAAAATCAAAAATACAGCCCAGCAATTGCACTACTGGGTATTTGTCCCAAAGATACAAGTGTAGTGATCCAAAAGAGCACCTACACCCCAATGTTTATAGCAACAATGTCCACAACTGCCACACTATGAAAAGAGCCCAGATGTCCATCAACAGATACATAGATAAAGAAGATATGATAGATAGATACCATAAAAAAAAGAAATAATGAAACATTGCCATTTGCAACAATGTGGATAGAACTGGAGAGTATTACGCTAAGCAAAATAAGTCAATCAGAGAAAGACAATTATATGATTTCACTCACATGTGGAATTTAAGAAACAAAACAGAGGCACATAGAGTAAGGGAAGGAAAAATAAAACAAGACATAATCAGAGAGAGAGACAAATCATAAGAGACTCTTAAGCATAGGAAACAGAATTGCTGAAGGAGTCTGAATGGTGGAGGGATAGGATAACAGAGTGATGGACATTAAGGGGGGCACATGATGTAATGAGCACTGAGTGTTATATACAAACGACAAATCACTGAACTCTACCTCTGAAACTAACAATACACTATATGTTAATTAATTAAATTTAAATTTCAAAAAATAATTAAATAAATAAGTAAATAAAGAGATTTATTTATTTTATTTTAAGGAGAAAGAGAGCTGTGTGTGCATGTGTGAGTAGGGGAGGGACAGAGGGCGAGAATCTTTAAGCAAACTCCCTGCTGAGGATGGAGCCTGACAAGGAACTCAGTCTCACAACCCATGACATCATGACCTGAACTGAAACCAAGAGTTGGGCACTTAACTGAGCCACCCCAATGCTCTTAAATACATTTTTTTAAATATTTTATTTATTGGGGTGCCTGGGTGGCTCAGTGGATTAAGCCTCTGCCTTCAGCTCAGGTCATGATCTCAGTGTCCTGGGATTGAGCCCCGCATTGGGCTCTCTGCTCAGCAGAGAGCCTGCTTCCCCTCTCTCTCTGCCTGCCTCTCTGCCTTCTTGTGATCTCTCTCTCTCTGTCAAATAAATAAATAAAATCTGTAGGGTCAAGGAAACCAATAATTTGAACTTAGAAATTAACCATGAAAATCTTCACAAGAGTTCAGACCCCTCAACTCCCATTAAACTCATATGTACAACTATATATTTGCACTATTCTTATCTGTACAGCTTTTCCCCCCAATATACTTCATGATGCCTAAGGCCTGACCCATCTTTTACTTCTTTTTTTTTTTTTTTATTTTTTTTAAGATTTTATGTTTATTTGACAGAGAGAGAGCTCACAAGAAGGCAGAGAGGCAGGCAGAAAGAGAGGGGAAGCAGGCTCCCTGCTGAGCAAAGAGCCCGATGTGGGGCTCCATTCTAGGACCCTGAGATCATGACCTGAGCTGAAGGCAGAGGCTTAACCCACTGAGCCAGCCAGGCACCCCAACCTAAATACAATTTTTAACAGCAAAAAAAAAACAAAAAAAAATCAAAAATCCCCACACTGAAATAAATTAAAACAACTCATAGATTACCCTTTATTTGTCAAAAGGACGCACAGGTCTATGGTTAAAAGCACAAGCTATAGAAACAGACTGTGAAATTCAAATCTTGTTTCTATAACCTTGGGTTCTCTAAGTAATTTCTGCCTCATTCTTTATATGTAAAGTAATGAATATCCTGCTATGGTTGTTACAAGAATTATTTGTGATAAATATATGTGAGGAAGTTAAAATAGTGCCTGGCACAGAGTAATTGCTGAATAAATCTTTGCTCTTATTCTAAGAAATTGGCTTTAGTATTCCCTTCCTCCCCAAAAAAGAGAAAAGAAAGTAAAGAAAAAATGGTATAAGATTATGAAACAATCAGAAGTATATATATAA
The DNA here is from genome assembly GCF_902655055.1 of Lutra lutra. Classification (NCBI taxonomy): domain Eukaryota; kingdom Metazoa; phylum Chordata; class Mammalia; order Carnivora; family Mustelidae; genus Lutra; species Lutra lutra. Next base: position 59,430,288 of record NC_062280.1, on the reverse strand, counting down.
CTGAGTATTCAAGACCTGAAGATGGTAATGTAGATACTCCAGATAACTATGCAGACACAGAAGAATTTTTTTTTGTTTTAATTTGGGATATGACACAACTTTTATACTAATGGCTTGGGAGTCAGACAAACTTTGATTAAATCTTTAATTCACCAATTACTGACCATGAGCACATTGCTTAAGCTCCTAGCCTCAGTCTTCTCATCTGCATAATTTTAGTTAATAATGTTACCTATCTCATAAAATTGTTTGTAAAGTTAAATAAGAAAATATATATAAGGCAATTAGCATAGTCTACCAGTATAAAAGATCAAGAAAGGGAAAAGATGAATCAATGAATTATTGAAAAAGTTGGTACGCTAAAGTTATGGGTAAAGTACCTAATAGAATATAACCAGTTCCTTTCCCCTTACCATATCCAATGGCCATTTCTCTACCCCCATTATTCTCAATTTGGGCAGCATTTGTTTCACAATCCTGGCAGAGGGTAATTACTAAATAAATGTAATTGATATGTTAATGACCAGCTAATCACCAAATCTGCAACTTTTTTTAGTCTTTATTATTTTCAGCCTATCTAAAATTACTGTTACGGGGCATCTGGGTGGCTCAGTGGGTTAAGCCTCTGCCTTCGGCTCAGGTCATGATCTCAGGGTCTTGGGATCGAGCCCCGCATCGTATCGGGCTCTCTGCTCAGCAGGGAGCCTGCTTCCCCTCTCTCTCTCTGCTTACCTCTCTGCCTACTTGTGATCTCTCTCTCTGTCAAATAAGTAAGTAAAATATTTTTTAAAAATAATAAAAAAATAAGATAAAATAAAATTACTGTTACTACCTAGTCAAAAACTCTTCACAAATGTTCTACTCTAGCGTTTGATGACCTCTGTGGTCTCACACTGATAGACCTTTCCAATCTTAGCAGTCTTCTTTATCAGTTGTCTGATATTCTATTACATCCAGTGGCTCACCATTCCCCATAATCATTCTGTACTTGAAAGCCTTTAACTTTGCTTGTACCACTAAGTACAGATCTTGGTTCAGATCTTGGTGCTGTCATTTTTTAACTGTGGCATATTTTACAAGTTATAATACTTACATGGACCTCCATTTCCCTATTAGTACAGTGGAGATAAGAGTACCTAATGTAGTGTTCTTTAAGGATTAGAGGAATTAAAAATATATAGTGCTTAATTCACTCAGTGCCTACTTACAACATAATAATAGAACTTAACAACTGCTTCTGCTATTGTTGTTGGAATGCATGCTTCTTCCCTCATTCCATGGATCTAGTCTTATCTACTGACCAAAGTTTAGGAAAACACATTATCCATGAAGTGTTCATGATCACATGCTTTTGGTATTACCTCTCTCAGCTCTTGAATCCTCAACTTTCCTCCCCGAATTCCCTGAAGCATTTGCACTTTCTTTTAGAGTTACATATAGCCTTATTTTATCTCTCATTTTCAATTACTAAGCTCCTTAAAACAAAACTTTGGGTATGATTCATTTTCCTGGCACAGTTCATATAGTTCTCTAACTTAATATTACTTAAAAATATTTACAGAATCAGTGAAAGAATTAAGTCCAATTGTCATTTTTCAGACCACTAAAATACACCTGTTTGGGGATGGTTGTTTCAAAACTGGCACTCTTGTGGCAAATAGAAAAGCAGTTTCAAAGATGACTCAAACAAGGGAAATACAATACATGTCAGCCATGGTATTTGCTGTCACCGAATATGTGTTCTGTTAAATTCTAGTTCTCTTTAGTGTTTATGGGTTGTGGAAGGCAGAGTTAGCCTCTTAAGAAGCTCTTTTTTTTTTTTTTTAATTTAATGAAAGACTGTTCCATTAGCCTGACTGTAAATAGAGCCATAATAATTTTTTAAATTTTAATCATTGAAAACATATTCTATAAAAATATCCTAATGAATGAGAGCACAAAGATATAAGTGCTGTGATGTTTATGGCAACAGTATTTATAATAGCAAAATATTGGGAAAACTGTAAATGTTAATAAATGTTTTGTTAAACATAAATGTTTAAAAAAAAAAAGTTTTAGGGCCACCTGAATGGCTCAGTCAGTTAAATATCATATTCTTGGTTTTGACTCAGGTCATGATCTCAGGGTCATAAGATCGAGCCCTGCATCAGATTCTGTCCTCTGTGGGGAATCTGCTTGAGATTCTTCCCCTCTCCCTCTAGTCAGCCCCTCCCCCTGCTCAAATTGTCTCTCTCTCTTTCTCAAATAAAGAAACAAATCTTTAATAAAATAAAATTTAAACATAAATGGTTTTAAATATATATCTAAAATCCCTCAAGGAACCACATTAAATTGCTAACAGTTGTTATCATCGGTATTTTAGATAGAGAGGATGGCCAAGGAGGACTGTCTCCAAAATAATATCTAAGTGATGAAAATGAAACTAAACACAAAACATCAAGAAAATGAAATTTTAAAATCACCAACTCTACTCCTCTCTTTCCCTCCAAAAGCAATCACTGTTGGGTATATATGTGCAAATAAAGCAGTATAAATAAAGCATCAGCAACAAGAGCCACTTTGTAAATAACAGTCAAAATAAATGCTGATTTTAGGTATGCAATTTTAGTCCATGGCACAGAGCAGAAAAATTCAGAAACAAGAAATAATGAAGGAAGAAAAATGAGATTTTATCTTTTTTTTCTTTTTTTCAACTCAATTGACCTTAGGATTCTTAATTTCTCTGTATTTGAAAGTTATAATATTTATTCAGTATCCATTTTATCAAAATCCAGATATCTTACTGTTATAACTTTGAGGACAAAAAGTAATTGCTACATCATATTCACATACACAAATATTTTTGCTTAGTTACAATTTCATATTCAATCCATTTCATGTATAAACACATGGAAATTTGAACAGTTTATTGAAATCTAGTATAAATGCCATAATGACCTTGAATACAGAACACAGAAATACAAAAAAAGTATTTACTGTTGACATACTAAGATTTTTGAAAGAAGCCATCTCAATATCATTAACATTCAGCAATTTTAAACTGAGATGATTACCTGGATAAAGAGAAATTTTGCAAATTTATTTTCTATTGCCTGATGGTTACTTTTAAGTTTCAAATTGGCTTAAGAGGGTTTTAAATCCTGTTTCAAATTAATTAAGTGAAGATCAAATAAGAATCTGAATTATTCCAGTCACAATCATAAACAAAACAGCTGTTGTATTTCCATGTTTCTCTGTTAAGGCCTTTGTCCTTACCATGTTTGGTTTTCCTTTTCCTTCTAACATAAATTTCTTCCTATAAAAAAAGTATGCACAGAAACAGAAAGGCTCTACTCCTTTAGTCTTCAATTTTTTTTTTATGAATCCGCTGTACTTTTTAAATTTGATTCATTTTATGGAGTTCTGCTTTAACACCATGAAGTTTATTAAGAAGTAAAAGATGGGAGGGCACCTGGGTGGCTCAGTGGGTTAAAGCCTCTGCCTTTGGCTCAGGTCATGATCTCAGGGTCCTGGGATCCAGCCCTGCATCAGGCTCTCCTCTCAGCAGGGAGCCTGTTTCCCAGCACCCCACCCCGCCCTGCCTGCCACTCTGCCTGTCAAATAAATAAACATCTTTAAAAAAAAAAAAAAAAAAAGATGGGGGCACCTGGGTGGCTCAGTGAGTTAAGCCTCTGCCTTTGGCTCAGGTCACAATCTCAGGATCCTGGGATTGAGCCCCGCATCCAGCTCTCTGCTCAGTGGGGAGCCTGCTTCCCCCACACACCCTCACCCCCCACTGGCTGCCTCTCTGCCTACTTGTGATCTCTCTCTGTCAAATAAATAAATAAAATTAAAAAAAAATAAAATAAATAAATAAATAAAATCTTTAAAAACAAATTAAAAAAAAAAGTAAAAGATGGGTCAGGCCTTAGGCATCATGAAGTATATTCGGGGGGAAAACTGTACAGATAAGAATAGTGCAAACATAGGAGTTGTACATACGAGTTTAATGGGAGTTGAGGGATCTGAACTCTTGTGAAGATTTTCATGGTTAATTTCCAAGTTCAAATTATTGGTTTCCCTGACCCCACAGATTTGACTTGTTTATTTATACTTAGCTAAAATATCAGGTCATGTGTAATAAATGATGTGTCTCAAAGTCACATGTGTTCTAAACAAAAGTATTGGAGAATGTAGGAAACATGAGTAATAAAAGGAAAGAAGGTGTCATTTGGAAAAGCCAGCTGTCTCTCAAAAGACCTCAAAGATTGGCATTACCTTAATAAATGTGCCAAGTTTTAAGTATTTCTCTTAACCTTGCACCCTTAGAGATACAATTCTGTTTTCTTGCTAAGATCTATTAGTATATAATACATGGCCACTGAGGTACTGTCTCTCCAGTACATCACCATGAAAAGCCAAATTGTAATGAAAATTTTGTTTAACAAGCACAGCACCAAACCTAGATGAGTTAGCTATAAGATTCAGAAACTTGATTGTGTAAAGATATCCCATCCATATCCAGGTAGGTCACTGGAGGTGTGGGATAGGTGAAGCACTCAATTGTCTGTCCATACTGGACCAGATGGAGACTATCAACATTTGCCTCAGTGGTCTTCCTTTGTCCATCCTCTCCTAGCTGCCGACTATTTCCCCTTCTTTAACAATGTCAATACTCAAGTTGGTTCTAGTAAACGTTTTTAGGCTTGGGAGCCATTTGGTTCCTTTAAAGCAATGTTCATATCTTTATGTATTAAGTATTGGCTTTAAGGCTTAATTCTCATCAGCCACTGTCACCTCCTTAGACTCGATACATGGGGTATAACTCGCTGCAACAAAATTCTAACATAATTCACACAAGAACTATTTTTCTCACAGTGAAATGAGTCAAATATGTTCAACACTCAAAATTTCAGCCTACAGGAAAATGTACCACAATATTTAACTATTTATATATTTTTTCTTTGAGTAATTATATAATTCGATATTTCTATATACCTACATAAAATTTGTTACAGTGTCTGAAAAATGCTGATTTATAAAAAGGTAAAAGGTCAGATTCCAATGTGTGGAACCACATGTTTACAAGTCCTTCTGGAGTTAACGTAGGCTCCACTTAGCTTTTTCTTTTTTTTTCTTTTTTTTTTTTTAAGGAGAATTTAAGTCTTAACTCATAAGTGAAATTTTCCTTAGTGGCCCTGTACTTAGGTCACTACTCATCTCTCTAAAGCTGTCATTAACTCCACTTATTTGGCATTTAGCCTATGCATGTGGCCTCCAAACATAAATTTTTTTTTTTTTTTAGATTTTTTATTTATTTATTTGACAGACAGAGATCACAAGTAGGCAGAGAGGCAGGCAGAGAGAGAGGAGAAAGCAGGCTCCTGGCTGAGCAGGGAGCCTGATGCGGGGCTCGATCCCAGGACCTGGGATCATGACCTGAGCCGGAGGCAGAGGCCCAACCCACTGAGCCACCCAGGCGCCCCCAAACATAAAATTTTATTTGAATTTCTATTATGCCTGTTTACCATCAATGAACTTGTTTCATAACATTAATGTACATGTTTTATTTCTTAACCTATAAACGCCTCAAGAGAAAGAATTTTTCATTTGCATAAGTAAGCATTCAATTAATGTCTCCTGAGAAAGAATGAAAAGCAATCTCCTCAATGAGATTATAAACCTCCTCAGGGCAGGATATGTATTTTAAGATTCTTTAAAATCATAGAATTGACACAAAAGCTCAACAATATTTTTTCTTAATGAAGACAATATTAATTACATATCCGCAGGAACACAGGCTCTAATTTTTTTAATCAAAATCAAACCTTTTTTCTTTTTTAAGGGAATAAACGAGCTAAATTTGTATAAATGTACTTTTTATTTTCTCTGTGTACAATGACAGTTTATACTTGCATCTCACTGCATCATATCTGATTACAGAAAATGAAGCACAATTTAAAATATATGTAATCTGTATATATACACAAACATATAGATAGTCTATATTCACATGGAAATAAAATTAATATCTATATTAATATGGTTATTACCTCTTTCAAACTCCAGTTTAAGAGAATTCATTCTATGGTGTTGATCCCAACCTTTTAGTATACAAATGACACCTACCATACATTTAAAAAACACCAAATAACTAAGGTTCTGTATTAGTCATTAGGGGACAGCACAGACGGATTAGGCAGGCTCACACACTGTGATTTAAGACACAGGAATGTGTCAACGTGTCAAATGTGCCTGAAATTCTCAGTATCAGCTGTCATTCCATATTTTACTGGATTGAGAAATTATGTTGCTTAGATTGAATTTTTAAGTTTATTTTGGAGATTAGTATACGCCATGAATCTATACTCTCTTTGGAGAACAAGAAAGGTTTAAGTAGCCTGGGGTGCTCAGGGCAGAGCAAGTCAAAAAGAACCTGGATAAGAATCTGTGTGAGAATGCAGCAAAGGAGAAAGTGAAAGAAAGGTGCAAAGATGTATTTGTTTTACTTCATGATTTTGCCAAGAGTTTGCCCTAACTATTGTATAGTTGACTTGCCCACTACAATGTTAATTTAACTAGCAGAAAAATATGGTACCCTAAAACATTAATAAAAAAATACTATAGGGACGCCTGGGTGGCTCAGTTGGTTAAGCAGCTGCCTTCGGCTCAGGTCATGATCCCGGCGTCCTGGGATCGAGTCCCACATCCGGCTCCTTGCTTGGCAGCGAGCCTGCTTCTCCCTCTGCCTCTGCCTGCCACTCTGTCTGCCTGTGCTCACTCTCGCTTCTCTCTCTATGACAAATAAATAAATAAAAATCTTTAAAAAAAAAATACTATAAAACCTCAAAAGATCTTGCTTTTATAAGTCTATGGTATCTAAAACTTGATAACCAGAAAATCAATAATATCTGGGAGGGCAGTACTTGTTTTCATAATTTTCCCTTACTAATGAAGGCAACCACTAAATTCTACTCACAAAATTGTGAATGTTAAGTTATTCTTTAGTTATGAGTAGAAGACTAAAGAAAAGGACATAAAAGCACCAAGAGATATTTTAGTCACCTTCTACTCAATAAAAAAATATTTTTTTCTTTAACATTAAAGAGATAGTTCTAAAACATAATTTTTTAAATGTAGTTTTGATTATAAAACAGTTCACCTAATAAATTTAGGAAAATATGTGAAATAACCGTTATGGTCTTAGCTGTTAAACGTCAGTGAGTACTAATGCTTTTCAGACTTCACACAAGAGATAGATTTAGAAACTCTATTTGGGTCAATAACTTTATAATCCTTATTCTAGGATATGCTTTTTATTATTCTAGATACAAAAAATGAAGAAAATATACTTTATTCAAGGCTTTAAATAACAAAATTATAAGCAATAGTAAAAGGTCACTAAGTCACATGATTCTACTTTATTGAGGATTAACACCTAAGCCTTCTAAAGCAGATAATTTTTCTACCCTATTTTTAGACAGGATAGAAAATGGAGAATTATTTTTTCCCCTTGGTAACACTATTTCGTGCTTACTTCAAGAACAAAAATTTTTTAAACTTTGTTTATAAGTAATTTCTTCACTATAATTAAGCACATTTCCTTTCATTCCAATCACTAAATAAAATATAATTATACTGTTGTTTTTTATGAGCAACAAAAAAAAATAATTACATTGGGAGAAAGATGAACATTGCTTACTGCGTTTCTTAATATGAAAACATTGCTTAACAAATATCTACAAGGCATTTTCTTTGGAAAAAGTATATATTAGAGAGGAAAAAACCAGTGAAATTAGGAAAGGCTATATTAAAGTTTTAAATTATTATAATTCACTTAATTACATAAACAGGCATTTGCTAAATTAACTTACATGTTCATTTCAATTTATAAATCCAAGATATTATTTTAAAATAGTATCTATCTCTTTTTTCCTAATTAATAAAATATACTTGTTTATTATGGAAAACATGAAAAAAATGAAGAGCACAAAGAAGAAAAGCTTATTTGCAGTTTTAACACATTCAGAGAGCCACTGCAAACTTCTTGATGTTTAAATACACAGAATCATAATATATATGAATTTTTTAACCTTTTTTAAAGATTGCATTTATTATTAGAGAGAGAGAGCATAAGCAAGGGGAGGGAGAGAAGGAGAGACACAAGCAGACAACCCGCTGAGCCTAGAGCCTGAAAGGGGTTGATGCCAGGACCCTGAGCTCATGACCTGAGCGAAAGTCAGATGCTTAACAGACTGAGCCATGCAGGCACCCCCGTAACATTTTTTTTTTACTTAAGAATCCATCATATATGCTTTCTGATATTTTCTGCAAAGTCTTCTCCAACCTAATACTAATGGAAAAACATCAATCTATCACAAGAACATACCTAATTAATTAACCAACATGACTTCCATTATTTTGCTGATGTAAATGGTCTAAAGTATAGCCCCTACTCAAAGTTTTACTTAAGCTTCTGATTATTTTTTTCCTTTAAATGAACTACTAGAAGTAAAATTTCTCTAACAAAAGAAATGAACACTTCCAGTACATGCTGCCAAAGCATCTTCTAAGAAGAATGAAACTATTTAATTGGTAGCTGTAAGTAAATAAATGGTAACGCCCCTTTCCCTTACCTTTGCCTCAATACTGGTTACAATTAATCTTTTAATCTTTAACAAATTGATATTTGAAAAAATATTTCTCAATTTTGTACCAATTTGCTATTTCTATTTCTATTGCTATTGAGGCTATTTGCAAATTTTTTGAGAACAGCTTGTCTTCTTTATTCTTCGGCAAGGATATTGACAACATGCTTTGCAAACTTCCTCTCTCAAGTCTCAAGTCTAAGGGATTTGATTTTAAGATTGTTTATAAAGTGGTTTATGTACTAAAAATATAACCCTTGACAGTACATATGTTGTAAATCTTTTTCCAACTTTGTCATTTGATAGTTAATTTTATTTATTCTATTTTTAATAATTTCCTCCCTTGAACCTCATGTAACTCAGCTTCAAAAGGATTCTTTCTCCTCGAGCTTTCCTTTCTCCACCTTCTAGTTGGGACCTACCTCCTGTGCTTTCAGAGCCTTGTATTTTATTATAGTACTTGCTTGTCCATTCTCACCACTGGACGATGACCTCCATGAAGACAAGACTGTGGCTTCCTTAATATTGCAAGCCTTTATAGTACATAATCTCTAGTAGATGTTTGACAAATATATACTGGATGAATTAAAGAGTATATCTTCACTCCAGTGGTCTGGTATTCAAGTTTCCAGAGGAAAAAACTTCTTAATAACAGTATTACTTGAAAAATGTCATATTTAGTGACTTTTTTTTTCCCCTGTCTCAAATCACATCTCTGACCTTGAATCATTTTGATGCATACTTAGAAATGGAAGTTCTTTAAATTAGTCTTTCTAATCAAAGAGAAAATTAACATTAAGTAAAATAATGATTCTTTTTTTTACTTAAAGAATAACTAACATTCAATACGGTATTAGTTTCAGGTGTACAACACAGTGATTTGATATCTGCATAGATCACAAAACGGTCACCACAATAAGTTTAGTTACTTTAACCTTCCTTATTACAGCTTTTATAACCTGAGTATATTGAGTAACTTCCTGATAAAGTAACTGAAAAAATTCTTGATAAGTTTTGAGTAAATGTAATTGGAATCTTGATCATAATTATAAGGATATAAAAGAAAAGAGAAAATTCATCTTTGTGTAGTAATTAAAAGCACAGTTAAGTCAAAGTGCTCAAGCTCAAATACCAACCTCACCACTTATTAGTGTGTAATATTAGACAAACTACTTAATCTCTCTAAACTTTAATTTCTTCATCTATACAGTGGGATTGGCAATGGTACATACATCTCCCAATGATTGAGAGGATTATGAGATGACATACGTAATGCACTTAACACAGAATCTAGAACATGGTAAGCACTCAATAAATGGTAGTTATTATTAGTTTTTAACTGGTCTACCTGTATTCTTTAAAGAATCATTAACCATAAATGAATAAATAAATCCCTGCTGATAATCACCATGGATCTAGCAAAACTGATTTTCCCAGGTGATAAGCAGCTCAGCTTCAAGTCAATGCTGGCAATTGTTTCTCTGTGGAGTCCATGTGTGAACCCATTGCTTATCCTCTCTCCCTACAGCATCTTAATATGCATAGCATATGACTCCTTAACTGGCCCCTTTTTGGAACTCATAATCAGCAATTCTGGAATTCAACTACTTGTTTCTGCTATCTTCTCCCCAGCACCCCCAAATGATCATGTAATGCTCCTGTATTTTAAGTTCTATCATGACAAGCTTTGGCCTATATTGTAAAAAACCACCACACATGATATAAGAACAAAGACACACATGAAGAAACTTCATTTTATTTACTAACCTCTTCTGAGCATTTAAACCCTGCAATAAACCTATGAGATGGATATTATTTCTACATTTTACAGATGAGAAAATCCAAAGCTCAGATAGATCAAGTATATTATCCAAGATCACACTGCTACCTAAGTGACAAAATTCTTTCCCTTTCCTTTTATAAAACCCTACCCCCAGACAAACAGCATCCTTTTCTCTCAAATCCTTGTTCCAGCTCTTCAAGTATGGCCCTGCTTTCTAGCTATAGCTGGGAATATATCTTCATTATTCTCTGCAGGGCACTTTTCCAGAAAATTTTCTGAATGAGCAGAACTAAAAAAAGGAATGTGGAGAAATCAAATAGACTGTCAGGAAGGGAAAAATGGATAATTACAACTCCCAAGCAGGAAAAAAAAAAATGGCCACAGTAGCCAAAAGGTAGAAATAATCCAAAACCCATCAATAGGTGGATGGATAAGCAAATTCCAATATATTCATGCAATACAATATTATTCCACCTTATAAAGGGATAGAATTCTGATACATGTTTTAACATGGGTGAACCATGAAAACATGCTAAATAAAATAAGCCAAACACAAAAGAAAAAACACTGCATGATTCCACTTGTATGAGGAACCTAGAGTTGTAAAATTCATAGAGAAAGTAGAAGAGTGATTACTAAAGATTGTGGGGGAAAGAAAAATGGGGAATTAATGTTCAATGGCTACAGAATTTCAGAATGGCATTGTGGAAAAGTTTTAAAGATGAATAGTGGCAATGGTTACATAGCAATATGAATGTATTTAACTCCATGGAGTTGTACACTCAAAAGGGTTAAAACAATAAATTTTATCCTTTTTTGGAAGTGCAGTTGACATACAATATTAGTTTCAAGTGTACAACATAGTGATCTGACATTTAAATACATTACAAAATGATCACTACAATGTCTAGACCATCTGTCCCTTTACAAAGTTACTACAATATTATTGACTATATTCACTATGCTGTACTTTACATTCCCATGACTTACTTGTTTCATACCTGGAACTTTGTGCCTATTCATCCCCTTCACCTAGTCACTTATCTTTCAACTCTCCTTTCTTCTAGCAGCTACCAGTTTATTCCCTGCCTTTATGAATCTGTTTCTGTTTGGTTTGTTCATCTGTTTTGTTTTTAGATTCCATATATAAGTGAAATCACACAATGTTTGTCTTTCTCTGTCTGACTTAATTTCACTTACCACACACCTTCTAGGTCCATGTTGTCACAAGAATTCAGCTTTTCTTGGTTGAGTAATATTGCAGTGTTTGGTGTGTTAACATGTTTTCTTTATTCATTCATCTGTTGATGGACGCTTAGGTTGTTTCCATATCTTGGCTATTGTAAATAATACTGCAATGAACATATGGGTGCATACTATCTTTCCAAATCAGTATTTTCATTTTCCTCAGATAAATACCCAGAAGTGGAATTTCTAGATCATATGGTAGTTCTATTTTTAATTTTTTGAGGAACCTCCATACTATTTTTCATAATGGCTGCATGAACCTACATCTCCACCAATAAAGGCACAAGGGTTCCCTTGTCTCCATACACTTGTTAACACTTGTTACACTTCTCTTTTTGATAATAGTCATTCTGACTAGTATGAAGTTATATGGTAAATTTTATCTTATGTATATATTACCACAATAAAAAAAAATAGGGAAGTTTGGTAGTCTAAGATGGCAAGGTAGTAAGACCTAACTTGCTTCCTCTGACAGACACAAAAATTCTACAGCTACATATAGCAAATTCCCTCTAAAAAGACCAGAAAACTCCCTAAACAAGCTCCTCCATAACAAAAAATAAAAGGGCCATGTTGAAACAGGTAGGAGAGGCAGAGACACTTCTTGCTAAACCTTCCACACAGGGCACTGCAGCTAACAGTGGGAGGGATCTCACAAATATGAATCTTCTTCCTGATAACAAAGAGGTTTGTACCCCACATCAAGCACCCTAACTCTTGGGACCTACGCTGGAAAGATGAGCCCCCAAAACATCTGGTTTTGAAAACCACTGGGGCTGTAGTGAATGGAGACTCTACTCTCAAAGGGCCCCACATGCAGACTCACTCACTCTGAGACCCAGTGCAGAAGCATCAGTTTAAATACTGTCTAAACCATAAGAGAAGGATATGTCTGCTAATGTTAAAACATCTGTTGGAAGGGCAGGACCCTGCTGGAACTCTCTCTGGGGACAAAGATGTTGGTGGGTGTCATTTTTTATGTTCTCCCTTTACCCTGTTAACAATGACACTACCAGTGTCATTTTGCTCTCTCTCTCTCTCTCTAACCTGCTAGCCTTAGTGTTCACGACTCACACCCACATGCCATTCCCTGCAGTGCTGCATAAGCCACCTGGGTGACCACCTCACCCCTCCCTGTCAAGGTATGCAACACACAAGGCGAGTGTGTCCCTTAAATGCCTGGCTGTGTTGGCCATTTCTGGGCCCCATAAATCTGAAACAATTGCAGAAAGTTCTTGGCAGGCTACCACCCCCAGGGCAATGCAGTGGACTAAAACATACTCAGAGTCTTCCTGTGTAAAAGGCATATCTACTTGGATTGGAGCTTCAGCCTGAGCAGTCTTCAGTTTTATCACACATCAAAAAGTTACAAAAATGTTTACAGGGAATATAGGCTGGGAGATACTATCTTTGAGCACTTATGTGGCCTCACTACAGTTCACTGGTACCTCCCAGAATGGAGCTCATAAACCCATCAGGAGCCCAAATTTTGCAACTGTTGCTAAGGCGGGACCTCCAGATTACTTGGTTTGGGGGCCAGCGGGGTCTATGATTGTGATCCCATAGGACTATATATATTTGCATTCCCTTAAAGCTGCTGCCTAAGGGTCTAGCTTTCAGTTAGATCTTAACTGAGATCCCTCCCGCTAGAAAATTCAGAGGTCTTTTCATACCCTCAACAACTGGGACTTACCAAGAAAAATCAGGCTACTTAGACAATCACAAGGTTTGAAAGATGACCAAGAGATAAGGCAAGGTTGAATAATAGGTTCATCTTCTATGCAAAGCCACTCCTGCAAGACTGGGAGAAAGTCTTTTTGCCTAATACAAAGAAATGAACACAGAGTCGAACAAAATGAGGAGACAGAGGAACAGGTTGCAAATGAAAGAACAAGATAAAACCTCTGAAACAAAAACCTTAATGAAGAAAAGATAAATAATGTATCTGATAGAGTTCAACATCTTGGTCATAAAGCTGTCACTAAATTTGGGAGAAGAATTGTATTCATTTGAATACAACAAGGACTTCAACAAAGATAGAAAATATAAGAAAGTACCACAAAGAGGATACAGAGCTGAAAAATAAAATAACTGGAACTGGAAAATACACTAAAGGGATTCAACAGCGAAGTAAATGAGGCAGAATACAGAGTTGGTGAGCTAAAAGACTGAAAAGTAGAACTCACCCAAACAGAGCTACAAAAAGTAGAATTCTTTAGCAAATGAAGATAGCTTTTCAGGGACTTCTGGACAACATCGAGCAAATAACATTTGCACTACAGGTGTGTCAAGGGGGGAGAAAGAGAGATATGGCAGAAAACTTATTTGAAGAAAAATAGTTGAAAACTTCCCTAATGTGGTAAAGAAAACAGGCATCCAGATCTAGGAAGCCCAGAGATTTACAAACAAGATGAACCCAAAGAGACCCACACCAAGATGCACTATAAGTAAAATATTAAAACTTAAGGATAAAGAGAGAAACTTAAAAGCAGCAGAAAAACCAACTTCTTATATATAAGGGAACCCCACAAGATTATCAGCAAATTTCTCAGCAGAAATTTTGCAGGCCAGAAAGGAATGGCTTTAAAGTGTTAGATGACAAAAACTCCCAATTAAGAATACTCTACCAGGCAAGGTTATCATTCAGATTAAAGAAGAGATTTCCAGACAGACAAAAACTACAAGAGGTCATCAACACTAAACCAGGTTTTAAGAAATATTAAAGGAACTTCTTTAAACTGAAAAGAAAGGACACTAACTAATAATAAGAAAAAATATTTTAAAAAATCTTACTGATGAAGGTAAAAATCGTACCAATAAAAATAATGGATTAATCATCTATCAACTAGTATGAAGGTTAAAACAGTAGGAAAAATAACTATAAGTACAATAATTAGTTAAGGAATACACAAAATAAAAATCTGTAGTATGTAACATCAAACACATAAAACATCAAGAAGGTATGGATAAAAATGTAGCATTTACAATGTGTTCAACTTGCTATCAACTTAAAATAGATTCTTATATATATAGGTTGTTGTATATGAGTTCCATGATAACATTAAACAAAACAAAAAAAAAATGGTAGATGCACAAAAGATAATGAGAAAAAATTCTAAGCACAGCACTATAGAAAGTCATCAAACCACAAGGGAAGAAACCAAAAGAAGAAGAAAGGAAAAGAGAGGAAATACCAAACAGATAAAAAAACATTTACAAAATGGTAATAACTATATACCTATTGGTATTTACTTTAAGTGTAAATGGACTTCATTTTCTAATCAAAAGACATAAGAGTGTCTGAATGTATTGAAAAAACAGGACCCACCTATATGCTGCTTACACTACTGAAAGTGAAGAAATGGAAAATGTTGTTCTATGCAAATAGAAAGCAAAAGAAAGCAGGGGTACCTATAATGATATCAGACAAAATAGAAAAATAGACTTTAATACAAAGACTAATAAAAGACAAAAATATGTACCACATAATGATAGAAAAGATGAGTGAAACTGAGAGCTGGTTCTCTGAAAAAAAATTTTTTTAATTAATAAACCTTTAGGCAGAATCGCTAAGAAAAAGAGAGAGAAAGCTCAAATAAAAACAGAAATAAAAGAGAAATTACAAATCATACCAAGGAAATACAAAGAATCTTAAGAGACCACTAGAAATAATTATACATGAACAAATTGGACAACCTAGAAGAAATAGATAAATTCCTAGAAACATACAATGTTCCAAGACTGAATCATAAACAAATAGAAAATCTGGAGTACCTGGGTGGCTCAGTTGGTTAAGCATCTGACTTTTGATTTCAATTCAGGTCATGATCTCAGGTTCCTGGGATTAAGCCCCACATTGGGCTTCAGGCCCAGGAAGGAGTCTGCTTGAGGACTTCTCTCCCTCTCCCTTCACTCATCCCCCTACTCACATGTGCAATCTCTCTCTCTCTCAAATGAGTAAATATTTAAAATTTTAATCAATTAATTAACTAATTGATTAAAAATCTCATTAGACCAGTTACTGATAAAGTGATTGAATCAATAATCATAAAACTCCCAACAAACAAAAGTGCAGGACCAGACAGGCTCACTGGTGAATTCTATCAAACATTCAAAGAAGATTTAATACCTATCCTTCTCCAACTCTTCCAAAAAAATTGAAGAGGAGGGAATGCTCCCAAATTCATCTTATCAGGCCAAGAAAAAAAGACAAGGATACCACATACAAAAATTATAGGACAGTATCCCTGATGAACATAAATGAAAAATCCTCAATAAAATATTAGCAAACCAAAGTTAATGATAAGGATCATTCCGCATGATTGAATGGGGTGTAATGGAGGATGCAGGGATGGTTTGATAAGTGCAAATCAAAGTGATTCATATTAACAAATGAAGGAAAAAATCATATGGTCATATCAATGGAAGCAGAAAAAACATCTGACAAAATTCAACACCCATTTACATTTAAAAAAGAACTCTCAAAACATTGGGATAAAGGGTACATGCCTAAACATAACAAAAGCCATTTATGACAAGCCCACAGCTAATATCATACTCAATGGCAAAAAGCTGAAAGTTTTTAATTAAAATCAGGTACCAGACAAAGATGCCACTCTCAACACTTTTATTCAACACAGTATTGGAAGTCCTAGCCAGAGCAATTAGCAGGGGGGAAAAAACACCCAAACTAAAAGACATCCAAATTGGAGAAAAAAAGAAGTAAAATTGTCCCTATTTGCAGATGCCATGATTTTAGATATAGAAAACTCTAAAGACTCTAGTCAAAAACTGTTAGAACTAATAAATATATTCAATAGAGTTACAAGGTATAAATCTATATAAAAAATTTGGGGCGCCTGGGTGGCTCAGTGGGTTAAACCTCTGCCTTCAGCTCAGGTCATGGTCTCAGGGTCCTGGGATCGGGCCCCACATCGGGCTCTCTGCTCAGCGGGGAGCCTGCTTCCCCTTCTCTCTCTGCTTGCCTCTCTGCCTAATGGTGATCTCTCGCTGTCAAAATAAATAAATAAATAAAATCCTTAAAAAAAAATTTGATGCATTCTTATATACTAACAACAAACTATCAGAAAGAGAAAATAAGAAAATAATCCCCTTAACAATTACATCGAAAAGAATAAAATGCCTAAGAATAAATTTAACAAAAGACATGAAAGACTTGTACACTGAAAACTATAAGATATCAACGAAAAAAACTTAAGAAGACACAAATAAATAGAAAGATTTTCCATGTTCATGAATTGGAAGAACTAATATTGCTAAAATGTCCACATTACCCAAAGCAATCTACAGATTCAATACAATCCCTGCCAAAATTACAACTGCATTTTTCATAGAACTAGAACAAACAATTCTAAAATCTGTATTGAAGCCCAAAGATCCTGGATAGCCAAAGCAATCATGAAAAAGAACAAAGCTGGGGGCATCACACTACCTAATTTCAAACTATAGTACTAAACTATAGTAATCAAAACAGTATGGTACTGGCATAAAAATAGACACTAGATCAATGAAATAGAATAGAGAGCCCAGGAATAAACCCACACATATGGTCAAACAATTTACAATAAAGGAGTCAAGAATATATAGTGGGGAAAGAACAATCTCTTCAATAAATGGTGATGGGAAAACTGGACAGCCACGTGTAAAAGAAAAAAAGAGGACTACTACCTTACACAATACACAAAAATGAATACACAATGAATTAAAGACTTTAATATAAGACTATTAAAAATTCATGGAAGAAAACATGGATGATAAGCTCCTTGACATTGGTCTCAGTGGTATTTTTTTGGATCTGAGTCCAGAAGCATTGGCAACAAAAGCAAAAACAAACAAATAGGACTACATCAAACTAAAAAGCTTCTGCACAGCACAGGAAGCCATCAACAAAATAAAAGTTCAAATAACTGAATGGGAAAAAATATTTGCAAATCATATATCCAATAAAGGGTTAATATCTCAGATAGATGAAGAACTTGTATAACTCCATAGCAAAAAAGAAAACAATCCAATCAAAAAAGGGGGCAGATGATCTTAAAAAACATTTTTCCAAGGAAGACACACAGATGGCCAATAGGCACATGAAAACATGCTCAACATCACTAATCATCAGGGAAATGCAAATCAAAATCACAGTGAGGTATCACCTCACACCTGTCAGAATGGCTAGTATCAAAAAGACACAACAAATAGCAGGTGTTACTAAGAAGTGGAGAAAAGGGAACTCTTATTTTTATTATTATTAACATATAATGTATTATTAGTTGCAGGGGTACATGTCTGTGAATCGTCAGGCTTACACACTTCACAGCATTCACCTTAGCACATACCCTCCCCAAAGTCCATAACCCAACCACCCTCTTCCTACCCCCTTCCCCCGGCAGCAGTTTTGTGAGATTAAGAGTCTCTTATGGTTTGTCTCCCTCCTGATCCCATCTTCTTTAATTTTTTCCTTCCCTACCCCCCAAACCCTCCACTTTGCCTCCCAAATTCATCATATCAGGGAGAGCATATGATAATTGTCTTTCTCTGATTGACTTAGTTCGCTAAGCATAATACCCTCTAGTTCCATCCACATCATTGCAAATGGCAAGATTTCATTTCTTTTGATGGCTGCATAGTATTCCATTGTGTATATATACCACATCTTCTTTATCCACTCATCTGTTGATGGACATCTAGGTTCTTTCTATAGTTTGGCTACAGTTTGTGGACATTGCTGCTATAAACACTCAGGTGCACATGCCCCTTCAGATCACTACATTTGTATCTTTAGGGTAAATACCCAGTAGTGCCATTGCTGGGTCATAGGGTAGCTCTATTTTCAACTTTTTGAGGAACCTCCATGTTGTTTTCCAGAGTGGCTGCACCAGCTTGCATTCCCACCAACAGTGTAGGAGGGTTCCCCTTTCTCCACATCCTCGCCAGCAGCTGTCGTTTCCTGACTTGTCAATTTTAGCCATTCTGACTGGTGTGAGGTGGTATCTCATTGTGGCTTTGATTTGTATTTCCCTGATGCTAAGTGATGTGGAGCACGTTTTCATGTGTCTTTTGGCTATCTGGATGTCTTCTTTGCAGAAATGTCTGTTCATGTCCTCTGCCCATTTCTTGATTGGATTATTTGTTCTTTGGGTGTTGAGTTTGATAAGTTCTTTATAGATTTTGGATCCTAGCCCTTTATCTGATATGTCATTTGAAAATATCTTCTCCATTCTGTCAGTTGTCTTTTGTTTTGTTAACTATTTCCTTTGCTGTGCAAAAGCTTTTGATCTTGATGGAATCCCAATAGTTCATTTTTGCCCTTGCTTCCCTTGCCTTTGGTGATGTTTCTAGGAAGAAGTTGCTGCGGCTGAGGTTGAAGAGGTTGTTGCCTGTGTTCTCCTTCAGGATTTTGATGAGGTCTTCCAACCATTTTGAGTCTATTTTTGTGTGTGGTATAAGGAAATGATCCAGTTTCATTATTCTGCATGTGGCTGTCCAATTTTCCCAACACTATCTGTGTTGAAAAGACTGTCTTTTGGGGTGCCTGGGTGGCTCAGTGGGTTAAAGCCTCTGCCTTCAGCTCAGATCATGATCCCAGGGTCCTGGGATCAAGCCCCGCATCGGGCTCTCTGCTCAGCAGGGAGCCTGCTTCCTCCTCTCTCTCTGCCTGCTTCTCTGCCTACTTGTGATCTCTGTCTGTCAAATAAATAAATAAAATCTTTAAAAAAATAAAATAAAATAAAATAAAAAAAGAAAAGACTGTCTTTTTTTCCATTGGACATTCTTTCCTGCTTTGTCAAAGATTAGTTGACCACAGAGTTGACGGTCCATTTCGGGGCTCTCTATTCTGTTCCACTGATCTGTATGTCTGTTTTTGTGCCAGTACTATACTGTCTTGATGATTACAGCTATGTAATAGACCTTGAAGTCTGGAATTGCAATGCCATCAACTTTGGCTTTCTTTTTCAACATTCTTCTGGCTATTCGAGGTCTTTTCTGGTTCCATATAAATTTTAGGATTATTTGTTCTATTTCTTTGAAAAAAATTGATGGTATTTTGATAGGGATTGCATTAAACATGTAGATTGCTTTAGGTAGCATAGACATTTTAACAATATTTGTTCTTCCAATCCATGAGCATGGAACATTTTTCCATTTCTTTGTGTCTTCCTCCATTTCTTTCTTGAGTACTTTATAATTTTCTGAGTACAGATTTTTTGCCTGGGAAAAGAGAACTCTTTTGCACTCTTGGTAGGAAAGTAAATTGATGAGGCCAGTATAAAAAACAGTAGACAGATTCCTCAAAAAAATAAAAATAGAACTATCATATGATCCAGCAATTCCACTTCAGAGTATTTATTCCAAAAAATGAAAACATTAATTTGAAAGGATCTATGCACCTCTATGCTCACTGCACTATTATTTATGATAGCCACAATATGGAAACAAGCTAAAAGTCCATCAGTGGATGAATAGATAAAGAAGATGATTATATATATATGGATGGATCTAGAGGATATCAGAGCTAAGTGAAATAAATCAGAGAAAAACAAATACCACATGATTTCACTTTATATGCAAAATCGAAAAAACAAAACAAAACCCAGACCATAGACAAAGAACAACAGATTGGTGGTTGCCACAGTAGAGGGGAATTGAGCAAAATGGCTGAAGGGGATCAAGAGACTTCCAGCTGCAAAATAAACGTCATGGGAATATAAAGTACAGCTTGAGGAGTGTAGGCAATAATACTGTATTGCAAATTCAAAAGTTGCTAAGCAAGTAAATTTTAGAAGTTTTCATCACAAGAAAACAATGCTGCAACTTTATATGGTGACAGTAAATAGACTTAATGTAGTGATCATTTTGCAAGTGTATGAATGTCAAGTCATTATGTCAAACAGCTTACACTAATATAGTTTGTATCTCAATTATACTTCAGTTTTAAAAAATAGATGAACACTGAAAAAATAAAACTAAATTTTTTAAAAATCTCAAAAAAATAAAGAATAGATGTGATTTCTACTTCTGATAGTAACTCTAGAGTCTATTATCTTTCCTAATATTGTTTTTTATTTTCCCTATATATTAAAGATTTTACAGAATGATAACATTTTACAAAAAAAGTGTTAGTTACTTGTCAAGCATTATTCCTCCTTCAGTCTAATTATCATAATACCAATTCAGTAGGGCTATTACACTTTAAAGTGCCTGCAAGCATAAAATTTGGCTACAGATTTAAAAACTTGATCTCTAAAAACATTTCAACCAACCAACAAAGGAAGACAAAATAAAGAATGATTGTTGTAGTTTCAAAGAACTGTAATGATAGCCCTTAGGTTTTTTCTACCTTAATTCTCCTTGACTTTTCTGCTACAATAAATACTATCATCCACCATTTTTTCCTTTGAAATTCTCCCTTTGGTTGGTTCTCTAGCTCTACCCTATATACCCTACTCTGCAAATCATTTCTGTAGGTTCAGTACTTAACCCTCTGTCTCTTTACATATATTCACTTACTGAACGAAAGTTTTTCAATTCCTCCTAAGTAACTCACACTGTGCAAAGGTCTGGGAATAACATACTAAACCAAATACAGTCCTTGCCTCAATGTTCTAGTGTGAGAAACCAATAACTAAATAGGAAATTGTAAAATCTCTTTTTCAAGCTGACATAACTTCTATCCCATTTGCTATATGGCATCTATGGCAGTCAGCTGCACGGTGACGCCCAATGACCCACTACCCTGTATCCACAACCTTCTGTAGTTGCCTCAGCATGAATCTCAGCTAGGCCTGTGACTTGCTTTGAAGCAGTGAAATGAAGCATAAATTACTCTGCACCAATTGTGAGCCAACACCTTTAGGAATCGACAGCTTCCACTTTTGTGATGCTGGGAACCAAGTTCTGCCATGTGGAGTCTGTCTGCTCTGAAGGAAACACCATTAGGAAACACCACACAGAGGAGAGAGAGGGGAAAAAAGTCCAGCCACCAGCATGTTAGTTGAGCCCAGGCCCCATCTAACTCCAGATGAGAACCCTCAAGAATAGCCAAAGAGCCATCCAGAGAAGCAGCCCAGGTTATAGAATCATGAGCAAATAAAATGATTATTTATTAACTTGGGGGTTGTATGTTTTGCAGAATTAGATCAACAAAACAGCAACTCACTGGACTTAAATCCTATAAACTTCCATAAATATTTCATCACCTCATTCTTAGAACTAAAAACTGAATTCTTTTGTCTTCCCATTCAAGTTCCACCCAAACAACTTTCTTTTCCCTGTAGTAATCACCATTCTCACAAGTACAGAGCTCTAAAAACGTCATCTACACTCACTCACTTTATGGTACATTAGTACTGATGGATATTAATGAATGTTAACTAAAAATGGTTCTGTAGACAAGTAAATTTGAAAAACACTGGACTAAGTAAAAGTATAAAACAGCTTTACTAAATTTCTTAGATGCTTTGTAACTGGGCTTGTTAAACTCAAGAAATTAATACAAAATAAATATGTCTAAAATATATTCAATGTGGGTTTCTGTTTTCCACAAAGTGAGACTAGTTTTTTACAAAATAAATTTTACAAAATACATTTTGGGAAAATGGACAAAGTAAGGACAAACTGATATATCAAGTTCAAGAAGAAGAAGAAGACGACGACAAAGGAAGAGTGGAGGAGAAAGAGGAGGAAGAAGAAGAAATACCTGATTGTTCCTGAAAGTCTTTCTTTTCTCAAAAGTCAGAAACAAAAGTACATTTTTCCTTATGTATACTATAGTTTAACAAAAAGTAGAGAAAAAATATAAATATTAGCTTAATGTAGAGGGAAGTATGACAATTCTAAGAACCAAAAGCACAGAATGTAGTTATTCAATGTCACCGTAATTGCATGATTTTTTTTCTCATTAGGTCTGTACTCTAGAAACAGAAACACAGAAATTGAGAGGAAGAAAAAGGAGCCAGAGTGATCATACGAGAATTTTTTTTTAAAAATGAGAAAGTCTAGTATGTTAGTAAGAAGTGCATTAAAATAGCTATAAATGTCCTACAGACCAAACAAGTAGTCACAGGTAGTAAGAAGGTATTTAATGCAGTAAAAAAGCTCCTGAAGATAGGAATCCTAGTAGACAAAGATGTTCAGTGAGGACAGGAATACAATGAGCAGTTGCTGAATTCCTGATCTAAGAAAAAGCTAATCATGTTTTGTAACATAAAAATCAGGATCACAAAATATATTATGATATAATTAGTGGAAAGCATACTGGACTAAAATTCAGAAGACTAACAACTAACTAGCTATGCTAGATCAGTCACTTAATATTTCTGGCTTCAGATTCTCATCCGAAAAATGAATATGAACTATATACATAGTCCTTCCTGGTTTCAGAATTCTGTGAGCCCTAATTCTAGGTGGATTTATGCCACATGATGATTAAGTCTTTAACAGTGCATGACTGATGTGAAGTGCTGACAGTAAAGAATTATATGAGTCATGAGCATGAATGTTAGCAGCCAACTTCAGGGAAAGGAAGACTGTGAGTCTGTTATGTTCTCTATGAAGTTATAAATGGATTTGGGTGGAGAGTAAATGATAATAAGGATTTGAAGTAAGTGCTATCAACTTCACACAAGATCAAGAGAGAGAGGCGGCAGTTTGATATTAAGTAAAACTAGGAAAGCCAATTAATTCCCCTGGCTTCTTACTGAACTGAGGAGGGTTTTTTTAAAAATGAAGTCATGCACCAGTCTATTGCTAAGTTATATCAATGCATCCTTTAAAATATTATGTGCATCTATCTCTTCATCTGTATCCACACAGCCATTACCATTGTCTAAATTCTCATCTCACCTATCTTATCTTGAAAGCCTTCTGTTTCATCTCACTAACTCTAATCCCTCCTTTAAAATCCAATCTGCAGATTGCTATTAAAATAATATGCCTTTAAGCTTGCTTTCATCACATTATTCCTCTATTCGAAAATCTGTAATAACAACCTCATGTTATCCATATCAAGCCTAACCATCTCTATCAGATTCTCAAGGCCCTCCATTACTGGACCTCATCACACTTTTTTAGTCTCTATTTCTGTATTCTTCAACATAAACTATCCACTCTAGTCACATATTTGCAAAACAGGTCACCCTTCGAAACACCCTTCCACTGATTTCTCCTATTCTCCATACCCACAATGTTAATTCCCACCTCCATGCTTCTGCTATATGTTCCACCTCTTAGAAATACATTATCCCATCCTGTTCATCTATAAAAATCCTGTATGGTAAAAAAAAAAAAAAATCCTGTATGGTGAGTGGCTAAAAGTCCAACTAATCTACATATTCATCAATCACCTATTTATGAATGACAATGGCCCTGTCCTCAAGAAGGTCATAGTCTAACAGAGAAAATGAATAAATGAACCAAAATTACAACACTTTATGAGCAGAATAAACAGAATTCTGAATAATGGAGCACAGACATAAACAGTAGATCAGAAATGGCTTCCTTAAAAAAGTAAACCTTCAGGACGCCTGGGTGGATCAGTTGGTTGGATGACTGTCTTCGGCTCAGGTCATGATCCCGGGGTTCCAGGATCGAGTCCCACATCGGGCTCCCAGCTCCATGGGGAGTCTGCTTCTCCCTCTGACCTTCTCCTCGCTCATGCTCTCTCTCACTGTCTCTCTCTCAAATAAATAAATAAAATCTTAAAAAAAAAAAAAAGTAAACCTTCACTGAAGTCTTTAATGAAGAGAAATACAAAGGGAAGTACCAAATACAAATGTATGAAATGTCACAGTGGGTTCATGGAAGTAATTCAGGGTGTATGGAAAATTGTATGTATACCTGAGAAAGGTGGCAAAATATGAAGCTAGAAATACTGACCATGGCTAGAGTATGATGAAGTCTTAGGTGACATGCTAAAGACTTAGGATTTTGCCCCAAAACAATGGGAAACAATTAAAGAATTTTAAGTAGGAGCACAAATTTAAGTGATGAGACCTAGCTTATAGGAAGAATATTCTGATAAGAGAATGGATAAGAAAGGACAAAAAATAAAACTGCCTTATAAGGCAGTTTTTAATAATTGCCTTACAAGGCAGTTTTTTTTTTTTAAGATTTTATTTAAATTTTGCGAGAGAGAGAGAGAGAGAGAACAAGCACACAAGCAGGGGAAAGAAGCCGAGGGGCAGAGAGAGAAAGAGACTCCCTGCTAAGCAGGAAGCCCCATGCATGACTCCATCCCAGGACTCTGGGATCATGACCTGACCCGAAGACAGACACTTAACCGACTGAGCCATCCAGGAGCCCTACAAGGCAGTTTTAATATACTACCTACAAACAAACAAATCAAAAATGTTGACTTGCAGTTGCAGTAGAAGCATCAAAGAGATTCCAGATATTTAGAAAGTAAAACTAATAGCATTGAGTGATTGATTCAATATGCGAAGCTGAAGAAGAGAGCTTCCCATGGTAACCTAAGGAACACTAATGTCAATTTCTTCTCCCCATATCACTTGCAGTCTATCGCATAGTTTAGCATTTAGATGCCATCATGTCATTTTGGATATTTCATCTTAAGTGCATTGTTTTTATTTCCCTCCAACTACACAATCATTGAGGGCAAGGACTGGGCATCTACTTTTACTTTTTATATTCTTCCCAGCACTAAGCACACTAAGTGCTTAGCAAGTATTAATAAATTTTTACAAAATAAGTGATTTTATGCTCCATCAAGCAAAACATGACTTACTTTAGACTATAAGCTTGTTCTAAGTATATCTGAGCACCTTAAACATAGGCTCAAAATAAATATTTGTTGAACTGAAAAACAAACTAAAGATATACAAGCCTCGAGTTCCTCACTGTGCCTAAAATATCTACATCACTAAACAATCACCAGAATGTCTAAAATTTAAGACTGACAATACCAAGAGTTATTAAGTATGTAGAGCCACTAGAATTCTCATATATTACTGGTGGGAATAAAAACCATTTTGAAAAATTCTTGAGTAAAAAACACTAAAGCAAAATGTATGAATATCCTACAACCGAACAATTTCACTACCAAGAGAGAGGAGTTCATATGTCTACAAAAATATATGTAAGAATGTTCATATCAGTTGTATTCATAATAGACCAAAAATTAAAATAATCCCATATCCACCAACAGTAAAATGGATAAATAAGTAAACTGTAGTATATGTTCATACAATGGAATACTACATAGAAAAAGAATGAAATATTGTCACATGCAAGACCATGTATGAATCTCACAGATATAATCAAAAGGAGTCAGAAACTAAGAAGTTCATACTGAATAATTTCAATGTAAATGAAGCTCAGGAACAGGTAAAACTAACCTATGGTGTTGGACATTAGAATAATGGTTTCCTCTGTGTAAGGAAGGGCAATGATGGGAAGGGGCATGAGGAATCCTTCTGAGGTGTTGGAAAAGCTGTAGATCTTCATCAGAGTGGTGGTTACACAAGTATGAATATGTGAATGTTCACTACTGCACACTCAAGATATATGCACTTTATGGTGTGTACATTATAATTCAGTAAAAATTTTGAAATATCTGTGTAATCCTTCATTTTGGCATTAATAAAAACAACTTGCCACATCTGAGGATCAGCATCATGTTGCATATACTCCAGTACTTCCTCTCTATAAATGGCAAAAATGAGCAAGATTATAAGGAGATAAAGCACTTTCTCCATCTTTTCGGAGGTATTTGGAGCTTGAATACAATGCTCCATTCCTACTGGATATACAGTCACTTCCCAACACACCAACCCCCATTCATTAACTAAACCATCATCCAAAAAATAATAGTGATAATAAAAAACCAATCATCCTCACTGGGTCCTCGAAGAAATTCAGCTGGGCCTAAAGGAAGTCAATTTATAAGGGAAGATGAATTTGTTTAAAGTTATCATTTTAAAGCATACAGTAAAAAAAAGAAAAGCAAGAAAATAAGATGGCTGAAGATAATGAGTAAAAAGTCCTCCCGTTTAAGCCTTTGGAAACTGAGAGACACCATGAGTAGAGCAAATGCGAAAAGGGAAGACTATGTTATTTCGGAACATACACTTTGCCCACCTTGCATCAGTGACCTCCTCTAAAAGTAGCATAGTATTGCCATGGTAAGAATTAGAGATTTGGTTGGAGAACAAATAGATTATGTTCCATGTATAATAGTGAAATCATCCAGGTTCATTTCTGCCTCCACCATTGGTCAACTGTGCCAAATCTTGTCAAGTCATCTGATTTCTCCACATATCAGTTTTCTCATATATATAAAATAAAAATAGCAAAAGCACCTTTCACATAACTAGGACTGTGACTTATACATAATAAGTGCTTAATCAATGTTACCTACCACTATTTGACCAAAAATTTAAAGTGGTTCTGGGGAAATTGTCTAGGGAAAATTTGCCCAATCCATTAAGCTGAACTGAACACTTCAAGGTGTATAGCATTCTATACCTCAAAAGTAAATTATCTGGTCAAATCCTGTCATAGTTATTGTCTGGTGTTCTGCACAACACTCACCTCACCAGATAGAAATTTTTTAAGTTCTATAATCAATAAACAAAGTTAAAACGGTACCTGCAGCGTTTCTCAGAACCTTTAATAGGCTAAAAGAGATGTATCTGGCACTTACCAATGGTTACCACACAGCACAACTCCAGAAGGCACCATTTACATAGAACCACAAACATCAGTGCAAAAACATGGCAGCCCAGCATTTTCCAAAAATATCTGATTATCTTTTTCTGAAGCAACTCAAGGTAAAAGTAATCCCCAGAAATTTTGAATTAAGGTCAATTTATGATATCAGTATTTTTCAACATATCTGACATCATATTTCAAGATCATTTTTTTGCTTGTGTGTTTTTCAGAGATTTTCTTAGTCCTAGAGCCTAGCCCCAGCCCAATACTTCTATATAATTATACTTTCCAAAGTCCAGGGACAGATCGTTCTATTTTGTAATACTTAGTCACACTCAAATTATTTTGCAATGATTCTCAAAACTCAAATGTCTGAGCCTCTAGAATATACAACTTCTATAAGTGTATCACAAGTGTTAAAATTAAAAATTGGCTACAAAGGGGGAACCTGGGTGGCTCTCTCAGTTGAGCATCCACCCAACTCTTGGTTTCAGTTCAGTTCATGATCTCAGGGCCTTGAAATCAAGCCCCACATTGGGCTCTGCACTGGCCATAGAGCCTGCTTGGGATTCCTTCACCCACCCCCCAACCCCTCCCCTGCTCTTGCTCGCTCTCTCTCTCTCTCTAAAAAATAAAAAGAAAAAAAAATTGGTTACCAAGTGAGTTTCTTAATTAGCAAAGATAATCAAGCATTACTACATACATGAAGTAAAAGTAAGGGAGAAAAGGAGAAGTTTGACATACCAACAATAACAAAAAAGGCAACGGATTACCTTTATTTTACTTTAAATGACATTTCAGCATTTGCATCTGTGGTCCATGACAGAACTATATTCTTCTCAAAAGGGACATATGCTGATCATTCCTATCCACCCTGATCTCATGGTTGTGTTATAAATGCTACCAGGGATTTCTCAAAGTAACACTGTTTGCTGATCTACCTGAAGCAGTAAGTAGTTCTTAAATCTGGGGGGATTATAGGCTCTTTTGATAATCTGATGATAGCTCTCTGCCCATGTAAGTATACAAGGCACATCCACTGAGTGTTATACCTACAATTTCAAGTGATTCATGGAACCTTTGAAATCTATTCATGATCTCTGGCCTCAGGTTCTAACCTAGAGGTTTAAGCCCAAAGGGTATTTTCCCAGACTGTATAATTAAAAAAAAAAACAGAATTCTAATTTTGAAAAACAATTCAAAAACATACATTATTTCATTGAGGGACTCAAATATTTGTGACAGAAGAATAAAAAAATAAGTATAGAAGAGCAAAGCTAACATATGTGGTTTATTTCAAAATAAGTATTTTAAATAAACAGTATATGCTTTACACATTTTTCATGATTTTTTGGTAAAAGTGAATTGGAGCAGAAAAATAACCATTTTACATTTAAATGAACAAAATGTAGAAATTTAAAAGAAAATGTAAGAAAAAAAGAGTTCATGGAATTATAAAGTAAAATTCTTTGAGGCTTAAAAAGGGGCTTAGAAAAGATCTAAGGTGAGTCCTTTTATTTTGTAGATGAGGAAAATGGAAAGTTTAAGAGGTTAAGAGCCTTGCCTAAAGTCACATAGCCAACAACTGTAGCATACATTATGGTTTCTTTACTCTTATATCATAGTTTTATTTTTTGTTTTTGGGGGGTTTTGTTGTTGTTGTTGTTGTTGTTGAAGTAAGCTCCATGCCCAACAAGTAATCTCCATGCCCAATGTGGGGCTTGAACTCAAGACCCTGAGATTAAGAATTGTATACTCTACCAACTGAGGCAGCCAGGCACCGCTTACATCTTAGTTTTTTAAAATCTATAATTGTCTTCCAAATAAAATATAAAAACAAAGTTCAATGAGGCAGATTCTTTTTTATTATTTTTGGAAAAATTATTTGGCAAAGGCTGCCAGAGCAAAACAAGGGTCTTGGGAACCCTTGGGTGCCATGTCTGTGCTATCTGTTATTCAAAGCCCTCTAAACTGGGCAGACACTGTGTGGCCAGGCCTTAGGTGTGCTTCCTTCTGTTAGTAAGGGATTCACCATGATGATGGTCATCTTTGGCCTATGGTAAAGAAAATCAAATCTAAAAATAGAATAAGAGGAAACTCATGAGGTTTCAAGAAGGGTTCAAAGGCACAATTAAGTGAGTGGGCAAATGGGAGTTACTCCCTCATCTCATAATATAGGCTCTGGCCTTACAGGGCACTGTCACACAGAGTTAATTACAGCTACAGTAAGCCGTTCCGATTGCAACTCCACAATTCCAATCTTGAAGTGGATTTTATTTTCTTAAGATCATTGAAATGGGATAGGTCTGCCGTGTTAAGAACTTTTTATTAAAAGTCCCATTAAGCTGCTATAACTTGGAAGGAGAAACAAGTACTAGATATTTGCCCATTTTGAGAAATGTCATGCTGAAAGATGTTTGGTTTCTTTTTTTAATGTTTGAATTAACTTAACAAAATTAGTTCGCCTACTTCTTTACATCTATCTGTCTCATTAGAATAGGCTATTTAACAGCAGGAGTCATTTTCTGTCTTGTTCACTGCTATACCCCACCCAGGACAGAACCCTTGTGTCCAGCTTGGGCCAATTAGGTGCACAACAAAACTATTTACATATCTGTAGAAAAGAGCAAGGGTGAAAAGAGGGGAAGAAGACTATTTTCTTTCACATTAAAGTATATATAAATAGGCCATGCATATAGTTCTTCTCTTGACCACAATGGTATGTCCAATCATGAAAATTAAAACATTTCATGATACAATTTTAGGTGATCAATGAGGTAGTATCCCTTTCATTAGAGCAGGTATTCAAAATGGAAAAGAACTCCTTTCCCCTTGGTACAGAAAGATGTTTATTCTCAATTACTGGTACAATGCTTAGCAGCAGCAGCAGCAAAAATATTTAAAATCGTTACCATCTATCAAATATCTATTATAAGACATTGTTCATTTAGTAACTACCAGGTACCAGACACTTTAAATGAGCTATCCATAATTCACAATTCTGTGAAGTAGGAAGGAATTTTTATCCCATTTTACAGATAAGGATACTAAGGTTCAGAATATTAGAGGAATACCCAGAAATATTATTTCTGGTTTTCAAATTCAAACCCACTTAATTCAGACACGCCACATTCCACATTCGTTCAGTACATCACACTGCCTCCTTAGGAAATACTGAATGAATATTTATCCAGTTAATGTTTTTTAACCATTTCAGCTAATAATCACTGTGATCATTTTGTTGAAATGTATTTATTTTAAAATATAGATTCTATTTCTTCAAACCTACCTGGTAAACAATGAATTTCTAATCCTCATCTTTTTAAAACAACGCATTACTACCTAAATGTTTTATATCCAAGATTCTCATGTTTCAAGGCAATTTTTAAAATTTTTTGTGTGGCATTTTAATGAAATATAGAAGTAAAGTTGCTTTATTTGTTTAATCTGCTTGTCAATTTAGATGGTCTTCATTGCTGCTAGGAAAATCTTACCAAGTTGCACCTTTTATATAATTTTGACAAAATGTTTCTCCTCCTTCCCCACTCCCAAGGCCAGCCATTTATTCAAAATATATGCTAATTTCTCTTCTTTTTCTAAAGTACTGCCAACATTCAAAGAGTGGTTATAATTTCACTGATGTGTATCTACCAAATATTTCAAAGTATACCTTGACCTAATGGAACAACAAATCCATTATCAGCTGAAATCAAGGCAATGGATGGTGTGTCTTTATTTTAAAGACAGAAAACTAAAATCTCAGGGTTGTACAGTGAGTTAGGGAGAGTCCAGATAGAACCTCAGACTCTTTCGACATCCATCCAGGAATGCTATAGCTAATTCCGTGGTGCCAAGTCCATTCTTAGTCATTCTATGGCTCCTCCATATTACCTGGGGAGTTTAGCATATAATTAGTATAGAGTCCATTCCTCAGCTCCCTGCCCAAGGCAGTTTCCCAGCGCAATAACACTACACTAATGCACCCAGTTGACAGAAACATTGGCCTGAGACAGAAAACCCCACAGTGGTTTGCCTTTTTTTTTTTTTTTTTTGGAAGACCTAAAATAACTGCCCTCATTTCCTGAACTGCACCATCCTGAGATATTTTCCTTTTACCTTGTACCTCTGAGCAAATATTTTTTAAAATAACCAAAATAGCTACATTTAAGTGAAAAATCCCTTCACAGCGTTCTTTATACGTAAAGGAATATAAAGTAACATATTTCCTTTGGTATAATTCAGCATTAGAATTTAATTCTGACTGAGAAGTAGATCAATAATTTGGATCATGACGTTAATGCCTATTAACTTCAATTGTTAGTGCCGCTTTTCATTTTGTTGAACTGTGAACTGCTTCTTAATATATCATCTTGAAATGACACAAATCTAAATGCAAAAAGCCAAGTAATAAATCAGAAGATGTTTCCATATTTCTAACACACCTCAAAGTGAAAGATGATGCAAAAGTCAATAAGGCAAAGAAAGAACCCAGCGAATCAGAAAGACTGCTGTCTCTAAGCCGAAAACAAGGGAGGAGAGTAGACATTCGTTACTTTACTTCTTATTAAAAATTCTGCGTTTTTAAAACATTGAATTTTGAAAGGCACTCTTCAGATTTTTCTCACGTTTCCAAAAATGCATAAAGCAGGAAAAGTTATTATAAAATTAAAGTTTCCTTTTCAAATAATTCAAATCTTATTTATCTCTAAAGAGGCCACCAGGGCTATCCTGCTTAAACAGTCTGACCCATGTTATTTTCACCTCTGCTCGTGACAGTCTGTCCCACTCTATTTCTCTTTCTACCAAATTCCTTTCTGGAGTTAAAGCTTGGTTCAACTTAACTGATAAAGCATTCTCTAATTCACACAACCAAAATTAAATAGTCCCACACCACCAAAACACTTTACCACTTCTTGAGAGCCTAATATCTTTGGCCTTGATTTCCGCCTTTCTGAACTGCAATACCTTGAGATCAGAGACCATTTTTATCTATCTACATGTCCTGCCACCCAGTACCTAGCATTATAGTTATATTTTAAAGGCTAGCATTTCCCTGAACTCTGAAATGCAATAAAAAAATTTCACATAGTGCAATTATTTTCAGATGATTTTTATATTTACATTATATTTTACATTGAGATATGTGATATAAAGAAACTGCCCCCATGTCAACAAATCCAATCAACTAATATTTACCAAAGATTTATGATCATGGTATCTCTTCAGTATCAAATGCTGGGAGGAAGGACACAAAGAATTATTAAAATGGTTCCTGCATTCAAAGGATACTCAGCAAGGACCGTAAGGAGACTCAGACAAATACAACAGGTTCCCAGAGCAAGAAAATATATCTTAAACTTAGCATGGTCTGAAAAAGCTTTACAGAAGAGTGAGGTTTAATCTGGACTCTGGAGAATTTAATTTCCTAACTACAGGAAATGCTCTACTCAAGTAGAAGGAACCATGTGAGGAAAGACATGGGGACAAACATGCTCAAGAGAAATAAACAAATAATTTTTGGAAAACTAAGGAAAAGGAATTGGGTAAATTTCTGTAAAACTGTACAAAACTGTACAAAAAAATTTCTGTAAAAACTATAAAAGACTGTAAAAACCCTAGTAAGAATTAATCTTGAGACCTTGATTATTATCTAAAAGCAAGGCTAATGGGGATAGCGATGGGATCAATTATGTGGACATAAGACAAAATCTAGCCTAGAGCAGAAAGGGCTCAAAACTTGAAAGACAGGAAGAGCTGGGGATCAAAGTTTCCAATACCCTTGCCTCATTCATTTTGGACGTGCTAAATAACTCAAAACAAGTTGCCGTCTAGACCCGCAAACTGTTCAATCTAACAGAGTAAGTAAAAATTTCTTCCCCTCATATTCAATGCCTAAGCAGAGTAAATGCTCAATAAATGCTTGTGGAAGGAAAGAAAGAAGGAAAAATTAAAAAAAAAAAAATAAGGAAGAGAGGAAAGGAAGGAAGGGAGGAAGGGAGAAAGGGAAGGAGGGAGGAAATTGATAGGGAGGAAACTAGGGAGGTCTCTAAAAAGTAGCAATGTAGAAGGCTGTTTTTCAGATACTGTGAAAGACACTAGAGTATGAAATAGTAAATAATATCATTTACTACTGTGTGCCAGGCACTGTTACATTTTATATGTATTAATTCATTTAATCCTCATCACAACCCGAGAATTATTACAACAAATTTATGGATACAAAAACTGAAGATAAGAGATACAGCAAAACACCTACAGCCAGTAAGCAGTAAAATCAGGATTTTAACTCAAACCATTTGACTCCAGAACCTGCACTTACAACCGTGAAAAGGGGGCCATGGTTTTCACCAGCCTGTGGAGAACACATCAAACCATTGCTTCAGAATGAGTCTAGTCAGTTTCACTAAGCCACCCACCCAGTTGCAGGCCTAGGTTGGTAATCTAAATTATGACTCACCATACTACTATTTTACAGTGACAGCAACAGTGAGCATCTGTTGCCTTATCTTTTTTTTATTATTATTATGTTCAGTTGCTTCACCTCTAAAATAAAAATAAGAATAACATATTTTCCTCTGCCTCCTCTAGATGAATAGTGAAGGTTAATCATATTTTAAAATATTAACTCTGCCCTATATTTACATATCATATGATATTCTGATACTCTTCTTACTAACTTAACACTATAAAAGGTATCTATCATTATAAGATGATCTCTAACTCCAAGTGTGTTACTCACATTCACATTGTATGTTAACAGTACCTGCCTACTAAATTAATCACACCAC
The DNA here is from genome assembly GCF_902655055.1 of Lutra lutra. Classification (NCBI taxonomy): domain Eukaryota; kingdom Metazoa; phylum Chordata; class Mammalia; order Carnivora; family Mustelidae; genus Lutra; species Lutra lutra. Next base: position 59,396,161 of record NC_062280.1, on the reverse strand, counting down.
AAGCAACCATGGCACATTTAATTACTAAGTTAACCTGCTTAGCCTTGAAAAGAGGCAGTCCAAAAAGACACTAATCTGTATTTTTTAAATATATAACCTCAAATAAGTGAAACAGACCAAGTGCCTTTTTACTTGGATCCATCCTTTAGTGTTCCTGCATAGGAAAAGTTTATCTACAAAGGCCATAAATCCTACCCAGTCCCATAATTGCAACTTGGTAGCAAAGACATTAAATTTAGCTTGTTTCTTTAAAAAAAAAAAAAAAGAGAGAGAGAGAGAAAGAGAAAGAAAAAAAGACAACCTAGTGGGTTAAAACCAAATTGCTACATCTGATAAAATGAAAATTGTTTCATAGTCATATAGCTTGTATCAAGGATTCCAAGTGATATTCAGAAGCTAATTTATCACAAATACTGACAAAAGGCAAGCTTCAACATGAAGCAGATATAAACTAATTCATGCAAAAGGGGGAAAAGCCCTTTTACACAAAATTCTTAATATAAAGCATGAAAAGCTAGAACTTCATAGCACAACACAATGCTTTCAATTAGTAATGAAAGGTGGCATCTTGTAGAACATTCAAAGTGAAATAAATTGAAAGGTGAAACTGCAGTCTATTTCTCTGTGCACAAACTAGATGTAGAGAACCAGGAACAAGGATAAATTAATCCATTTGGAAATCTTTCATAAAAAACTCCTCTACAAAGAGAAAAAATAGACATATCCATATTCACTGTGGATAAAAACAAGTTAAGTAATGTGTTCCAAAAGACTATATTATAACAAGACATGAGAATTGAAACATACATAAAGAAGGTCATGAATTCATTGTACAAGTAAAATCTATTTTGAAAAGGAAAATCTTCAGCTGTCAAAGACAGAATCCCAAAGTTGATAAAACACCATCATCTAATATTTCAGCTCCCTTTACAGTATAATCAAGTGATCACGTGTTCTCCACTTGAATACTTCCAATATGAGGAACTCGTTCCTCCTGAAGCTGCCTTCAGGATGAGCTGTTCCTCTGTATCACCACTCAAAACTCTAGCGTTGTTCTCTTGTGACACACAAAATAAACTTAATTCTCCATGTGAAAGCCCTTCAGATAATTTCAAACAGCTATCATATCCTTTCTAAATTCTCTCTTTCCAAGACTAAATATTCTTGATCTCTTCATCCATTCCTTGGTGGCATATTCATTCACTTTTTTTACCTTCCTCCTCAACCACAGCTGGCCTCCTCTTAAATGCTCAGCTCCAGGCATACAGTCAGATCTGGCACGCCCTCCTCTAATCAGGGAGGTATTGTAAAGCTTTGTAGATAGAGTTATTTATTAGTCAACTAACACATACATACATTGTAAATTTTCTATTATTAAAGCTACTTACATCAGCAATGCTGATAAGTGCAATATACGTTGATAATAGCTCTTTCAAAACTGCCTTCAGAGTCAAGTTTACCAGTAGAGAAGAAAATGAGGCTTATCGCCTCATAGTGACACTCTTGTTTGATGGTTGTACCTATTACTGTATTTTATTATTCTATTGTTATTCTATTCTATTATTTTTAAATGACAACAAAACTAACTTTGCACTGTTATTCAGCTACTATATATGACATATTTTGTTCCGGATAATTTTTGGTTTTTTGAAAAACTAAAAATCTACCCTCAAAGCATGAAAATCTGCTACTACAGTCAAAATAGTTTGCCATACAAATTCAAATACAAGTTCAAAAGAGGAGCGAGAATAGTTTGAATGATGACAGTATTACTGGAATATTTTTTTTCTCCAAGTAACTGATAGCAACACATTGTGATAGATATATTTTGACATGTTAAAAAATCCACTTTAGTGTATGGTTATAGATTAAACTGAACATATGGCTGAAAAGGTAGTAGGGATGTACAATGTCTTCATATTCTACTTTGTGCAAGGTCAAATTAGACCTTTCTTCTTGTTCCTTAATCATAAATGATTAAGTGTTTGTATATATAACAACCTCCATGATAATCATTTATGATTAAGTATGATATGACAGGTCTTGTCAAACTGTGTTGCAATTATTTGTTAACTTGCCTTCCCTATTAGAGTCTAAGCTCCTTGAGGACAGAGAGGTTGATTTTCATGTTTCACCAGCTTCTAGAACAGAGCCTGGAACACAAAATTAATACTCGCTAATAGTTTCAATATTTGCAAAATAACATCAAAAAATTAGACGATTTATCCATACTTCTCAGTTCCTCTGTTTGTTTGTTTGTTTTTTTCAGTAGTATGAAGAAAATCGGGGGGAAAAGATTATAACATCCAGATGTTACCTTAAGACAGGAGCTTAAAATTCCCAGACCTATTATACCCTCAAATATAATGGTAAATGAAATGCTTCACATAGATATGAATACACAAACTACATGTCAATACAAATCAATAAAAATTATCAATATCTTTATGAATATTCTTTTCAACTTCAACAGTTCAAAAAGTCATTTTTTATAAAAGCAATGTTTATTATTCACATCATAGAAATAAAAACTTTGCAGACCAACCCAATAGTGTCAAAGTAACCAAGTCTATTTATAGAATATAACTTATAAGCAGTAAGTTTTACTATTAAATGGTTCATTGCATTTTAAAAATCATTAGCATGAACAGAAATATATTTACATAAATTACATTGTTTCTTTCAAGCTATTATTAACTAGAACATGCATTTCAATAGATGCTGGAAAAAATTATACTATGTTCAAGAAGTGTATAGCAAATCTTTAAGAATTCCTTCCATATTAAATGTTTCATATTCTTTATTATTTGTTATTTGAGAAATACTAGGTCATGAATTATTCATAATATCTAGCCAGATCTGTTACATCAGGTGTCAGATTAATCTAAGAGGTAGAAAAGTGCTGAGTTTTACATGAAGTATTCATTAAACTTGGTGAACTCATTAAAGTATGTTAATTAGGTAATAGACAAAGGAACTTGGTATTTGGTAGAGATTGGGCACTGTTAATACCTTGCTTTGTGCTAATACCTTGGCTGCAGTTTTTTTTTCCCTTTAATGAGCACAGGGAAAAGCTGATTATTCCAAATGCAGAAAAAAACATCACATGTGTTACGTGTTGGAAAAATTGCCCCAGGTGACAAAAGGAAACACATACCAAAGGAACTGGCACTCTAACAAAGAGAGTATCATTTCAAAGCTTCTAAAATTCTCTTTGGTACAATATTCTGTCATGAGGAAACTTCATGTTAATTTTGATATTCTCAAAAATATTTCATTGTTACCAATTACTGTTGGTAATACGACTTTTTTAAAATCTCAGTTCAGAGGTGCCTATGTCACAAGTATATGATGCTTGTGATTGTTCATTATTAGGGGTTTTTTTAACATGGAATTTGAAATACCTGAGAGCATGAATGTTTATTTGTAGATAAGGGGAGGAAAATCACAAATAATGTTACTTCAATAAAACAATTTTTATAAACAAAGTAGCTTTTCAAAGGCTATTTTAAGAGTTTCCACAGAAAGATCTGAATTGGAACAAAGAAAAAGCAAGCGTTTGGATGATCATGACATACCAACAGACAAACTGTACTGAAAAAATGGCCCCTGGGCTCCTTCTAGTTTTATCTAGCTACCTCAAACCCAACTGTTTAAATTACATGAACCAATTTTCTATGGCTCAGTGTTAAATGTGAAAGTTTGCATATGCAAAATCCTTAATTTTTATTCTAAAATGGAGTTTATTCACAAAAGTAAAAATAAGGATTTGGTCTCTCATTGAGAATTAAGTACCTACTATGATATATTCAGTCCTTAATTGAAATCCCTAGAACCCAACATGAAAGTTGAAACCAATATTCAAACATGCTTCCTTTCTCATAGGCCTTCAGCTATGTTATTTTCCCCCATTTCCTCTTCTTTCTGTGAAAATAACTGCCACTTTACACACAGAATTTAACTACATAAGCAAGATGATTTAACCAAGATTAGAATATATCTATCACACTTAGTGATACAGAACACCACAGCAGGCTCCATTTAAAATAAGACTCACTCCATGCCATAGCCCAGGCTAAAATTTGATCTTCTACATTTGCGATCAGATATATTGTCTTGGAAAGTAAAGTAAAAACCAATAAAATAAATAAAATAACCTCTTTCAAAAAGTTAAAGTGCAAGACTATTTCCTTTATCATCAATTCCAAGTGAAAAAAATGTACTCATTCTAAGTAGCATTTACCAAAAGCTGCTGCTATTTTGGGATTAAACCTGTTATTCATGTGATGATATCAGTTATGCTCCTACAATTCTGCTTATAGAAATACATTCTTAAGTTCCTGAAATAATTTGCATATGAAACATCATACAAACTTTTCTAGGAGTAGATTTCAAGATTTAACTGTAGCATATTCATTAAAGTGAAATAAATGTCAAAATATTAAATACAATGTTTTGGTATTGTCGCTTCTTCTTAGACTGTTTCTCAAAACTTCAAAATCTCACACACAAAAAAAATATTTCCACTAGGAAAACCATTTGTAAAAATAAAACCACATGAATATGAAATACAGGTCAGCTAACGGACCTAAATTTGCCTGTAAAAACAACTTATAATTTTCTGATGTTATATCAACTCACTCCCCTAAAAAATTAAAAAGACCTATGAGAATTATAAAATCCCCACTAAATGTAGACAGTAAGAAGTCAATGTTTCCCATTTATATTTTCATTTTCTTTCTAAACCCTTCATGTTCCACAGCACATTTCAAAAGAGCGATTTTTAGGAAAAGGCTATTTCAAAAGTGAACTACAAATCTAAATGATCTAATTTGGTCTAGCTATGGATATCATAGTCTCTAAATATACTAGGGGGAGTTTATTTACACAAAGTCACTGTAATGGAATCAATAATAGCTCCTGTATGAATCATTATGTCAGATTACAAATTTTGAAAATGCTTTCCTATTGGTTCACTCATTAAACATCAAATATCCAATTTTACCTTGTAAAACATTATAATTTACCAAGATTTAAACACAAATGCTATTCTGATTATTTGCGGGCCCAGGTAACTTGTAGGTATTTTGTCAATAACTGTGCAAAAGTTTCGACTATTCTGTTTATTGTTTCACATTAACTTTTGTGACAAAGTCATTGCAATTGACTGAATGTTTATGTCTCCCCAAAATTCATACGTTGCAACCTAATCCTCAATCTGAGGGTATTTGGAGGTGGGCCTTTGGGAGGTTATTTGCTCAGGAAGGTGAAGCTCTCATCAATGGGATTTAGCAACCTTATGAAAGATACTCCAGAGAGCTCGGGTCCCCTTCCCAGGTGAGAACAGAGCAAAAAGACAGCTCTCCATGAACGAGGAAGCAGGCTTTCACCAGACACGGATTCTGTCAGAGTTGTGACCTTGGACTTCCCAGCTTCCACAACGTGAGATATAAACTTATGTTGTTTATAAATCACCCAGTCTATGGTATTTTTGTTACAGCGGTATAAACAGACTAAGTAATAGACAGCCAAAATTCTCATGTATTTTATTTTATTTTTTTATTTATTATTTTTTTTTAATTTGTCAGAGAGAGAGAGGGAGAGCGAGCAAGCACAGGCAGACAGAATGGCAGGCAGAGGCAGAGGGAGAAGCAGGCTCCCCGCCGAGCAAGGAGCCGGATGCGGGACTCGATCCCAGGACGCTGGGATCATGACCTGAGCTGAAGGCAGCTGCTTAACCAACTGAGCCACCCAGGCGCCCCTCATGTATTTTATTTAAAAAACAGTACTACAATGCAAGATCAAAAAAGAAGAATCAGAGTTGGAATCCCAGAGCTTCTTGTTTCTACTTTTTCTATGTCCAGTAGGCCACAGCCACCATTAAAAATATTCCCTAAACGAAGCCTAATATTTCACTAGTGTAATAAAGCAAATCTAACTAAGAAATACTCTTTAAGATCATGTTCCTTTGCCTCAAAAAATTTCTTGGTAGGATGAAAAAATGTTATAAGGATCTATTAATCAAAAACATATATGGATAATGGAATATACAGCCTTTACATTTCTATGTAAATATCAAAGCCTCTTACTAAACCAGCAGCTGTTAACAATGTTAAAAAAATTCATATTACAGTATAGCAGTAATTTGACAAGATTATGTTGTTTTATCAACATATCTGGAAACTGAAACAAAAATAAGGTACAGATAAAACAAATTTTTATTATGGTTCCAACTCTGTAATACTTTGCAATAGAGATAAAGCAATCACATGTTTCAAGAGTTTCCAGCTTCTCCCATACTACCACCCAGCCCCCAAGCTTCCTGGCCTCTGCCTCCTTCAACCAGTTTTGCAACTTACATTTTCCTTCACTTTATAGCATCTTTGTCCATTAACAAGGATTAAGTCTATATTCAAATATATGAAAAGGAGTGTTGGATTTTACATCTAATGGGATACAATAATCACAATATTATATCACAGCTTAATTTATGGCCCTCAAAAAGGTAAAGCAAAAATTGAGAAGGAACAAAAATAGTGGGAAATAATCCCTTAAAATACTTGTAGAAAAAATGGAATTCTACACCAAGCCACCAAAGAAAAATATGAGGGAGCATAAGCACAAAAGGAGCTAAGATAAACATTTCATTCTTTACTTCAGTGTTTTGTGGGGTTTTTCAGGGGGAGAGGAAAGAGGATACTCCCTTAAATTGGTTTACTAAGTGGCTGTTTTCCTCTGGAAAACTTAGTTCTGGCATTTTAAAAATTGTTTCAGTCCCTTCAAACTTGAAACAGGATATAAGTAGTTAAAATAAACTGTTATAGGGAGCTCCCTAAAAGGCAAGTGAGGCACTGTGAGCAATAGCATACATAATATTTTAGTTCTCATTTAAGTTGCAAGAACAAACTATGAGATTAGCAACTGGGGCTCCCACAAGGACGCAGAGCTAAGCAGAGAAGAACAAACTACCAAAACTACCAGGTTCACACCTATTTTCCTTGACATTGGAGGTTAAAGAGAAACATTTTGTCAACCTTACCATCATCCTCATTAACTTCTTACTTATCATTAATACCCACTTCAAAACAAAAGAGACACTTCCAAGAAGCTTTAATTAGGACATGCAAAGTAACAATGGTTTGTCCGTATAGGGACCAATAGGTAACTTACCAAACATCTGTTCACTGGTTCAATGCCTGTATAAAGAAACCGGATTATGGATTTACTAAGACCAAGAGCTAAATTTTAAAATATGCACATGGCTTTTAAAGATCCTATGGTGGCTGAGATGTACTCATTTCAATTTGAAATATACAAGCCTCCATCTGACTAGCAGATCATATGGGAATCTGATTAACCATGGCTCAAGATGTCTCGGGGGGAAAACGCAAGGAAACAAGAGAATTAGGAACAAGTGGAAAGTAGTTGGCTTTTATTACTACTATTATATCATGTTTGTAACACAGAATACCTACACTGATTGGGTAGAGTGACTTCCAGTCACAGCAATTATTGGCAGATAATATTAAAACAAAACAAAACTTCCAACTCCTTAGAAAAAAATCTCTTTTAAATACAAACCAATTATAATAAACTAGAAGTTTAAGGAGGCTAGAGAGCCACTCTGTATTTGTCTCCTCCAAACTATGAATAAAGAGGTTTGGTTATTTTATATACAGTTTGGGAAAAAAATGAACACTTAAACAATGTTTTTTACCACAGGAAAGAAAACAATCTCTAAAGCAATTTAGATTTAACCTACCCAGAGATAAGGCAAGAGCCTAGATAGTCTCTTAGGGTCTCTTTAGCAACTATCTATGATATCAAGAATGTACACACCACTCAATTACTCATATCAGGTCAGAGCACTTGGGAAGAAATTAAACACTTTATAGTGTCAGGATATTATTCACTTAAAAATAATTATTAATGAATAGACTATCTCCAATAAAGAATATTTCTTTTTTTTTTAAATTTTATTTATTTATTTGTTTATTTATTTATTTGTCAGATTGAGAGAGAGAGAGCACAAGTAGACACAGTTGCAGGCAGAGGCAGAGAGAGAAGCAGGCTCCCCTCTGAGCAAGGAGCCCAATGTGGGACTCAATCCCAGGACCTTGGGATCATGAACTGAGCTGAAGGCAGCAGCTTAACCGACTGAGCCATGCAGGTGTCCCCATAAAGAATATTTCTTAAGACCACTATTTTTACTTTTGAAAAGTAAGAGACAGGGTCCTGTGTTTGGCTTTATGAATATTGCAAGTTTAAATAAAATTCTGTTGCCTGAAGTAAAGTATCCTAATGCACTAAAATATTCATTTATAGTGAAAAAAACATCGTTTGTTGCTAAAGCTTGAGTTTCAACACCTCTACTGCCTACTCAGTCTTGGAAAAATCATGTTAACTATGCAGTTTAAGTAATTCAATCTGCAAAATGGGCATGAAACCAGCAAACAGAAATCCTAAAATTATTAATGAATTCCTCAAAGATCCATAAACAAAAAGTGCTAAAGGGCAAAGCAGTACATTTTCAGAGGCATTCTAAGAAATCTCCAAGAAAATTCCACAAAAGGTTTCAAAACAGAAGCTAAGTGCTCAGACTGTCTTAAAAATTTCTACTCTAAATCTAGTCAGAAGAAAGACTTCCACCCATTCTGTTTCATCAACATTGTCATTAAATATTATTCTTATTTGCCTTTCTATACTTATACTAGAAGAGAAACAAATTAAAAGCTCCTAATGAGCAGCATTAAGAAAAGAAAATGATACAATGTAAATTAAAAATTGTTAAGACTACAATTTTGAATTGATAACATGTGATCTGGGGTGTTCCTGAAATCTTATTCATGTAATCAGAGTTTATATCTAAATTTAATTTAATAGAAATAGATATTGAAGTATTTAACAAATACACAATGTACTTTTATTCTTACTTTAATCCAAAAAGATTGTATACTGCTTTTGAACCAAATATGATAAAAGCCCTGGACAACATAAGACATGAGACATAATTCGCATGCCATACAATCCATTCATTTAAAGTGTACAATTCAACAGTCTTTAAGAATATTCACAGGGTTGTGCAACCATCACCACAATTACATTCAAAGCATTTTCAGCACCCCCAAAAGAAACCGTGTGCCTGTTAGCACTTTCCTTCCCCTGACAACCTTCCTCCCCTCGCCAGCCCTAGGCAACCACTAATCTACTTTCTGTCTCTATGGCTTTGCCTAATCTGGACATTTCATATAAATGAAATCATACAATATGTGCTGTTTTGTGATTTCCTTCAATTAACATAACATTTTCAAGGTTCACTCATGTTGTAACCTGTACCAGCACCTCATTCCTCTTTATTGCCACATAATATTCCATTATATGTATATACTACATTTCATTTAGGAATTTATCAATGGAAAAGTATTGGGATCTTTCCACTTTTTATCTATTATGCATAATGTTCTCATAATCTTTCTTGTACAAGTTTTTCTGTGGGCATATATTTTCCTTTGCAATTCCATTTTTGAATACTCATTTTAAAGATATATAAAAGTATTTTCTTAAACACAAAGTAAAAACATTGTATAAGTGTCCCAGTACTTTTCTTGGTGTTTATGATCATCGATAAAAATAATGTTCATCATACTATATGCAATTTCAGTTCCCCTTCAGTTTTACTTTTTTAATGTCAATTGAAATTACTATCCATTAAAATGATCACCAGATCACCAGGTTTTAAAAAAAACAGGAATTTTTCAAAAACTCTTATCTCCTGGTCTCTAAAATAAACCAAAAAGGCACAAACCTAATTTTAAAAAAGGCAAACACTACCATTTGTTTAACTCTAAATGTTTCTATTCGTCTGGACTTTTCTTTAGATTGATCGCTTTTTTTTTTTTCATCTGGGTTAGGGTTCTATATCGAATCTAAAAGGTAATCAATTCAATCTAAATAATTCTAATGCAAAATGTAATGCATCCACAAACTAGAACTCAAGTCACAGAAGTTCGTATTTGTTAATATTATTTACAGTTGGAGACACAAAATTACAGCAATACTGTGGTAAGCAGAATTCTCAGATGGCCCCATGATTCCCACCCTCTGCTAGTCATATCTTTGTGTTATCCCCTCCCTTTGAATGTGGGCAGGATCTGTAACTGCTTCTAAGCAAAAAAAAAAAAAAAAAAAAAAAAAAAAAGACAAAAATGAAGGAATATAACTCCTATGATTATGTCATGTAGCAAAGGTGAAGGGATTTTGTACAAGTATTTAAGGTCCCTAATTAATAATAAGCTAATATATTATTAATATTAAATAAAATATTTTTAAAATAAATTTAAATAAAACAAAATATTAATATTAATATAAAATGTTAATAATAAGTTTATTATATCATATATATTATATATATTATATTATTATTATATTATATATATTATATATATTATAAAAACAATTATTATTGTTATATATATATATTACATATATATATATATTATAAAAACAAATATTCTGGGAAGGCCTGACCTGATCAAGTGAACCCTTTAAAAGAGGATCTAGAGAGGAAAGACTTCAAAGCAGCAACACTACAAAGATCCCCAGAACCCTACTCTGCCCACTGAAGACACTGCTTACCTGTACATGCATGAGGACAAAATCCAAAAATAGATGAATCAAAAAAGTTTGAATTTCTAAATAACCACCCATTATGTAGTATAGATGTCAGCCATTCTTTAGAGTCAAACTGAAGATACTACCAGACACAGAAGTTTCATGCAGAGCCTAACTGCTCACCCTTCTAATACAGGAAACATTTATTAACAAACTGCCTATGATCTATGCTTGATGGGGAATGTAAAATGAACATCATCCTTCAGTAGCCTAGCATTTACTGGCAGTCAGACATATGCAGATAACAGTATTTTCATGATACGTAAACTACAAGGAACATAAGAACAAACTATATTATATTGCAAGTAAAGTGTGTGTATATATAATGAATATATACATATATATATACATATATATATACATATATATATTATATATTATATATATATAAAATATAAAGAAATGGATCCACACAAATTGACTGATGGCCATGGAACAAATTTCTAATGTTACCATGTAAAGGAAAGAGCTCACACTGATCACCTACTGCATGCCAGGTAACCCACCGAATTCTTCCCAGGCGGTGCCACATTTAATTCTTACAATCTGGTGACTGGAGTTACTATGTCTCTACTGGATAAATCAGAATATTTCTAATCAGAGCAATTAGGTAACTAGACCTAAGTGCACAGGGGGTGCCAGGACTTATGCTTAGATCTCTAAAACTCTATAACATACTGCTTCTCACAAGTAGTTAATGAAATAAAATTTTACATTTTGTGTATTTTTCAAAGCATTTTCAAAAATATTTCAGCTTAACCTAAAACATCTTGTTATAATGTAACGGTTATTTCCACTTTACAGCCACAGAAACTACCATTGAGGCTGACACATCACTCAACTCCTGAAGGAGAATGAGACCCCAGCCTTTGGATACCTGGTCTCTTACCTTTTCCACAATACTCTTCAACAACACTTCAGAGAGAACAGAACTGGGGAGAGAGGGGAGAAAAAGGAAAAGAAAACATACAAGTAGCTCTGACTGTAGCTGTTCTCTACAGTTAGCAGCATAATGATGAAGCCCCATGTATCAAACATCTATGACTTCCATGAGTCACGAATTTTTGTCTGTGTAACAGTCTGTGCTGTCCTTTCTTTCTCCGTAACCCTGAAAAAGTAAATGCAATTCACAGACACAATGTCCTCTGAAGGAGCCACTGGCATAATCCTTTGCCTTTGTTATTCTTTATTCCTCTCCAGCCTTCAACAAAAATGACACACAAATCTGCCTGCCCCAATTTCCCTGATCTTCTCGCCCTTTCCTACGCTTTGGTAATTACCGTACCACCCGCAGCCGTTTGTAAACATTTCTTCTTCCTATTTGCTACATATTTTCCTCTAACTCCTCCTTTAAACCTCTTACCCCATTATCTTCTCCTTTTTCCCCTATAGAGATTCAGATTACTCTGCTGAGAGTGCTTGGCTCTGGAAGCCCTCCTCAGTACCTCAGGAATCCTATTATCTATAATAGAGCATTCAAATATTTTTAACTCAATGTTTTTTTCTGAACAGAAGAAAAGGAGAAAGAAACCAAAAAAGGCAAGTGTTCTGTTATTCAAAGGTAAGTAGGTTTTAGAATGTTTGAAATGGTAAAATTTCCTTAATGCCTAAATATTTACCAACTAAGCTTTTAGCAAATTAATATCACTTGCTAATCTTTTCTATGTATGCCCAAGTTGGTTCTCTACTCCCTGGTCTGCATTGCAAGTATATAATGTACTTATACACATTATAAGTTGCACGCAAGGCAATGAGGGATTTTGTAACCCTGGATGCCCAAAATACTTTTCACTGACTTGCCTCTGACCTATATGATCATCAACAGAATCACTTCTGCTAGTGAAGATATGCGGCGTGGTCTCACAAAACTGTGAAAATCTAAATATATGGTAACCGTATGACCCAAGAGAGGGAACAAAGAGCACAAGGTTTGGCAATAAATGATGAAGCTATATTTAAAGATAAACTCGCTCTAAATCTAATGAATTGGTTTCTCTCAAACACCATGTATTCTTTGTGGAGGCCACTTTCAGGCAGACAGGCTTGAGCAATGGAATGTAGAAAAGGTCCCTCAGGGAACCCACCTCAACATATCCATAGGTCTTAACTAACCAACGGGCTACTTACAACCAGGCACAGTTGCCCAGAAAGGGAGAATTCCATATGTCGTCATACCATCTCATCTTCCATCTTTAAAGGCAGCCCCACCCACTGCCTCCTCACAGACAGTCTCTCTGCTATCCTGCCCCAGGCTCCCTTGCTGTGTATTCAGTAAACTTCTCTCTTTTGTTCTGCCTGGATGAATTCTTTCACCCACTTACAGTGTCACCTGATCATGCCACCTGATCTACGTACGTATGTACCTACCTACGTGCCTACATATGGTCCCCCGATCATGCCCCACATTTGGGGGCCCCTATCCAATTGAAAGACACCCCATTTAGATACCACACTATTTCCTTCACACTTACTGCTCCTATACCTATACAAGTTATAAAGTAAATTGTAGCTTTTTTATTTTAAAAACTTAAATACATCATTTTATTGTAGTTTATCACGACCCTGATATTTTAGTTACAATGCACATGGATGCCTGCTAAATGGAAGATGTAAAATCAAATTTTACACCTTAGACAAAAACTAACCTTTTAAATCCTCTTATTAGACATAATCTAATTATTGTAATGCTATTTTCTGACATTTAACGTTATTCCATCTTTAAAAAAATTTCAGAGCAAAAGAGGTTTCAAATCTACCTCTAATTTTTAAACATGTATTATAAGTTTTATTTCTATCAGAGCAGCATGGTCATCTATACACCTGCTACTGCTTTGCCTTAGAAGTTAACGACTTATCAGATACACAGATTCCTATAAAGCCTTCAGTTTACATGGAATCATCTACTCCAAGACATTCTGAGTAAGAATAGATTTTAATTTGAACTAACAAGGAAGAAGCAAATATTTTTTTAAAAATTAGCCATGGGGGTTGTTTTTAATTTTCAATGTAGAATAAAATTTTACAAAAAAAAAAAAAAAAGAATAAAATTTTACTTCTATGTCTGTGTTTTCCTGCAAAGAGCCACCTAGAGATTTACTTTCAGTTCAATGTAAACAAGCATTGTAAAGGGACTTGCACTTCTGGTAATTGTGCACTAGGTAATTCAGACCAAGCTTCCCACTAATAACTCTAAAATTCTTTCTATGAACTTAAAAAAAAAAGCTGGATGATCTATATAACTAACATCTTTCTAAAAAGCACAGGAATCGCTGAGCCAAAATAGACTGAAAACCAAACAGGTGAGTACACAGTTGAGGCCACTTACTGCTCTGAGCTACTCTGATCTGATTGAGAGACTCAGCTGTATTCTTGACAACCTCCTGGAGTCAGAGAGCAAGATCTGGAGGACTTGGGGGTATGACTGAGATGTCAAAAGACTGTAACCTATATGAAAGGATAAACTGGAAGTAAAATGGGTTTCGCACTGACTCCCGTCACGCACTGAGCTATTTGAGCGGCACAGAAAATTTCACATACTGAAGTAGGTTTAAGATCATCCAAAATTGCTGCTTTGTTGGATGCCTGGCAATGACAGAGGAAAAAAAATCATCTCAGAAGGATGACAACATCATCCTAGACCTTAAATTATTTCTATGAATAATTTTATAAACACAATATTTAGCACACGATCAAACCTAACCAGACAAAGAAGAGCTATAATAACATGAATAAGAACCACCATAAATAACAGACAACAGAAACAGACCCATCAGTTCCCCATGGAAAAGAATTACCAGAGAATGTCTTTTTAAAAAACTATAATTACTATGGTTATGTCAATAAAAGCAAGATGATATTTTTAGCAAGGAACTAGAACTATAAAAAGTAACATTGCATATTTATGAAAGAATCAACTAGATAGAACTAACTCTGAAAACAAAATCTACCATGACTGAAACTAAGTGCCCAGTGGATTGGGGATAGGTCAGAAGAAATTACCTACAAAACAGGATAAAGAGGCAATCTATAGAAAATATAAATATAAATATATAAAAATAGAAGATAAATAGAGGAATATATAATAATATAAAAATAGAAGAAAGTGTGAGGAGACATCAGATTTGGTGAGATGGCATAACTTGAATTGGAATTCCAGAAGGACAAAAATTAAAGAAAGAGAGGCATTATTTGAAAATATAATTGCTAAGAATTTCCCAAAACTAATGAAAAGCATCAAATCACAGATTCAAGAAGTCCCAACAGACTCTGAATAAGAACAAAAGACCAAACAACTAAGAAACTTGTCGTAAAGATGGCAAAGGAATCAGTAAACATACGTTGAGACAAGAAACAATAGAAAAGATCGACAATACTAAGATCTGGTTTTTCAAAAAGATAAACAAAACTGATGTGCCTTTAGCTAGACTAAGAAAAGAGAGGACTCAAAATCTGATATGGAATGAGTGGACATTACAAATGATACTGCAGAAATACACAGGATCATGAGACTACTATTAACAATGTATGCCAAAAAATTGGATAACTCAGAAGAAATGTAAACATTGAGCAGAATGACTACCTCTTAACTTAACAAGTCAATTAACATCTAAAAGCAACACACTGCCTGCAGGGAAAGAAAAAATATATAAGAAATTATGGCATGAGTTGCCATAAATGCCATAAAAAAACACCTGTATTAACTAATAACATGGGAAACCATGTTATTAACAAGTCAAATATTCTATCATTTATGTCATTTGCCCTGAGCATTACATCTTGGTCCATATCTATTATAACTTCCTATTTTAGATTTTTAAGATAGCTTTTTAATTTTGTAGAAAGATCTTATTTGTTTCCCATGTTAATAATCTCCAAATAACAGAAACAACTAACAAATTTATAAATGTCTATCTTCATATCATATATCATATATCATATGTTATAAAAAGTTGGTGTTATAATTTGATAAAACATGTTCCCAGCCAATTATTAACATTTGCTCCATTGTAAAAAATTATTATTATTATTATTATTATAACTCCTATGGACTTTCTCTTCTTATTGATTCTTTACATATATTCTAGTGATCTAACTAGATCAAATATGGGGAATTTACTCAATATGAGGATTTACTCAACTAAATCCAGAAAAAATCTGGATAGACTATGGAACATTTTTATTTTTATAAATTTTGTATGGCGTGGTAGAAAAGGAGGGAATTAACATTTGTAGCTCTTTTTTATGTGCCATATAAAATACCTACAAAAACCATGCAAAATAGCTATTATTAGATTTCTGTTTCAGACAAATAAACTGACGTTCAGAGTAACTCTAGTTAACATAAGAGTCCTTTATCTTTCCACCATATATCCAAATAGATTAACTAATAAAAAAATAGTCAGAGGGGAACTTCATTTACTCTATAGTGCTTTAAATTTATTGTTTTCATTATCATAACTTGCTACACCTAGACAACATTTTAATGACGATGAAGTGGCTAAAGTAGAAAGAAAATCAAATACATATTGAATATCATCTGAAATGTTATGTCTTTGAGTCCAGCAAATTATAAATCTTTGTAAATCTGATGACATAGCATACATTCCCCATGTTCGGGTCATTATTTTTAAGACCATAACATTCTCAATTTTTATTTTAAATGAGTTTTGGTTTTCATCATGTGAAAATAAATAAACACCTGTATTAACTAAGAATACCTATACATTTCAAAATATAGCTGTATAATTATAAAGCAAACTACATTTTTTAAAAATTCTTACAAAAGAATGTTCTAATTCTGAGTTCTAACTTTTATTGGCTTGAATATTTAGCATCAAGTGAGAAATCTTTGAATGACAGGTGACTCATGCACCAAACAGTATTTCAAAGTTATCATTCTTATGCAAAAATGATATTCAATTTTATATGAGTTATACTCTTACACATATTATTAGAATGCAATCTCAAAGGTGAGAGATTTTCAAAAATTCTGAATAAATTATTGAGTACTGGTCACATTTGTTTAATATATTCTACACATCCTCACTTATTTAGAAACAAATAATTATATAATCCTTGAGCAACATTGTTTCCTATATTTCTTGTTTGTAGATATTTTAATTTACCAACTTTTATAAACAGTGAGCAGATCATTCACTATTTAATACCCTGTCACTAAAATATAATTAGACAGTAATAGGTTGAAAAAATTTTAAAGAGGGACTTGCCAAAATACAAAAGAATCCTGAAAAAATGAAATGTCCTCTATCACTTAAAGTTTTAAGTATTTTTAAAGCAAAATGTCAATATGTTGGAAAAATAGGTATATTTGTGTAGGTTATTACTTTTGAGTTTTTTTAATCCATGACATATGTATGTATCTTTTCCCTTAATTTGACATGATCTCTCAAAACAACAACAACAAAAAGTTATTAGCAGCCAACCTGAAAGTTCCCAATGGTGAAAGCTAGAACAATTTGAGCAACAAAATAAGTAATACAGTATTGTATTATAAGTCAGTACATAAAATAAATATGCTAAGTTTGTATTGATATAAATAAACGTCTGGATAAATAGATAAATGGGAGAGAAAGGATAAGTCTTTCTTAAAGAATAATTTCAGGGGGGCCTGGGTGGCTCAGTTGGTTAAGTGTCTGCCATCAGCTCAGGTCATGATCCCAGAGTCCTCAGATGGAGTCACACATCAGGCTCCCTGCTTGGCGGGAAGTCTGCTTCTTCCTCTCCTTCTGTTCATGCTCTCTCTCTCTCTCTCTCAAAATAAATACATAAAGTCTTAAAAAAAAAAAAAGAAGAAGAAGAAGCAGAATTTCAAATAACCTATATAAATACTTCTTCCCTCCCAGGAGGTAGAGTGTCCTCTCTTGAATGTAGACTGGACCTAATGACTTGCTTCCAAAAACTAAAGTATGTAAAGAATAAAATAGCAACTCTGGGGTGCCTGGGTGACTCAGTCATTAAGTGTCTGCCTTCAGCTAGGTCATGATCCCAGGGTCCTGGGATCGAGCCCCACATCAGGCTCCCTGCTCAGTGGGGGGCCAGCTTCTCCCTCTCCCACTCCCCCGATTGTGTTCCCTTTCCCACTGTGTCTCTCTCTGTCAAATAAATAAAATAAAATCTTTAAAAAAAAGAATAAAATAGCAACTTAACCATGGAGAAACCTGGCAAATATTATTCTAATCAAGTCATCAAGGTTAACATCATCAAAGATAAGTCATGTTGATAGCATGTACCACTCATAAGATGTAATATAAGAGCACTTCACCTCTGTGATATTCTTCCCAAAACCACATAATCCCAGTCTAATCATAGGAAAACATCAGACAAACCCAAATTGAGGGGCATTCTAGAAAATATCTGGTTCATACTTTTCAAAACTATCAAGGTCATTAAAAAAAAAAAAAAAAAAAAAAACAAGGAAAGAGAGAGTCTCCTTAGAAGAGGCCAAGGAGACATGAATACCAAATGCAACATAGTGTCCTAGATGAGATCCCAGCACAGAAAAAGAGCGTAAGTGGATAAACTGGTGCAACTTGAATAGAGTTTGCAATATAGTTGAAATTAAGATAATGTTAATTTATTAGTTTTGACAAATGCACCAGGTATGATGTTACAGGAAACTCATTAGAGGAAACTGGGTAAAGGTATTTAGAGACTCTGCATCTTTGCATCTTTTCTGTAAATCTCAATTTATTCCAAAATAAAAAGGTTAGGTTTTTAATATTAGGTTCGAAGAATAATAAAGACAAATGCATGTCTCAGAGCACTACAAAAATATGTCTAATTAGGTTAAAGATCAAAAAAATTTTAATATGATTCATGAAAAAATTGTATTTTTGAACTTGAGTTAAATACAAAAGGCAAAAAATGACAAATGAAAAGATTAATAAATTTGACTACATCATGAGACTCTTCTATAGAAAGAATACCACAAATAAATGGGCAAGACCTTAAAAATAAAATGTATCATATAATCAATAGACAAATATTAGAATCTATAAGAATTCTTTAAGAATATACAAGAAATAGATGCCTGAGTGACTCAGTTGTTAAGTGTCTGTCTTTGGCTCAGGTCATAATCAAAGGTTCCTGGGATCAAACCCCACATCCAGCTTCCTGCTCAGCGGGAAGTCAGCTTCTCCCTCTTCCACTCCCCCTGCTTGTATTCCCTCTCTAGCTGTGCCTCTCTCTGTCAAATAAATAAATAAAAATCTTAAAAAAAAAAAGTATATATATATATACACAAGAAAAACATAGTCTTTTCTTAAGTGGACAAAAAGTATGAATAGACAATTCACAGAGGAAGAAATGAACAATAAACTTAAAAATATATTCTAAGGAAATACAAATTTTAAAAAAATTATCCGTTAGATTGGCAAAACAAAAAGTTTTATATTATGTTTGGGAGAAGGCATGGATTAACAAAAAAATATCTAAATAATAGTATTCTACGGAAATACATATTTGAAAATGATCACATATCTTAACCCATTAGATTGGAAAACAAATATTTTACATAATATCACATTTGGGAGAAGGCATAGGTTAACAAAATATCTCATAGAACACACAAAAATTGGATTAGTCTGAAGCATCATTTTCTCAGTACTTATTAAAAATTTCAATGCAAATAGACATCTCAGTACCTACTCCAGAGAACATACATACATTTTTTACTGAGGCATTGTTTAAAAAGAAAACAAATTTTGAAAACAACCTAAATGCCCATAATAGGAAATAGTTAACATTGACTATGGAATATGCAACAGATGAACAGTGAAATAGATCAATCATCTAACACGCATAGATCTCCAGAATGTTGCTTAAATAAAAAAGCACAAGTACATGCCAGGTCTGGAAGCATAATCACCAAACTGAAAACAAAGGTTAATTCTGCGAACACTAGAGGAGTCCAGCAGTCAACATGGTGATTAGTGAAATCTTAGATTCTGTGTTTTTTACAAGTTCATTACATTGATTTTCTAAAGCTTGAAGAAAGTCATGTTTTTTAAGAACATTCTTAGTCCTACTCAATTATTAGAGTCTCAGCAATAATAATACTCCAATAAATATCATAATATCAAATAAAAAATAATATCAAAGTTCTTGCCAAGGAAGCACCAAGCTTATATGCAAAAATGAAATCCACTGAGCTAAGTCCTTAAGACCCAACAGCACCCAGT
The DNA here is from genome assembly GCF_902655055.1 of Lutra lutra. NCBI lineage: Eukaryota > Metazoa > Chordata > Mammalia > Carnivora > Mustelidae > Lutra > Lutra lutra. Next base: position 59,376,290 of record NC_062280.1, on the reverse strand, counting down.
GTATGTCTTCCATAAATATCTGAATGAGTAAGTGAATGAGTGAGCTAGCAGACTATGTAAGATACCTATTTGAGAAAATACAGTTGCAACCTCACCTGAGGAAATTATAAGGTAACTCTGCCATTTCACAGAGCAACAGAAAAATGTTGATCAAGTTAAGATGTAAGGTATTTGGGTTCTAGTCCTGGTTCTGCCATTAACTTATTTCATGATGGTCAAATGTCCAACTGAACCTGAATTTGTTTATCTCATTTTCTAGAAAATAATACTGCCTATGCTACTTACTTCACAGATATATGGAAGGAGGAGGAAGAAATTAGTCCATAGATACAATAATATTTTGAAAAATGCATAGATGCTATTGTAAAAGAACCAAAGAGCTTTTTAAAAACCATTATCATGCTGTTTAATTGGGCTGCTATCTTGCTCTGCCCCAAGTACTATTACTGGGTCATAGACACTAGTCCCACTGCTCTAAACCAACTGTCTAATCTATATGCTGTCTGGATGATGGAAAGAAGTTTTACAATGTATGAAATCCACAAATAGAAATTATCTATATTCAAATTTTAAAGAAATTGAATCTAGAAAAAAATAGCTCGAAAGGGAATTACTGTAAATGTCAATAATGTCATACTAATGCTTTCATTTTTTTTTTCAATTTTATTACAAGCTTTAAAATCTGAGAGTAGTTTGTAAAAAACTTATCTGCTAATTTCAGCCCCGGGTTAATATTTTACAAACAAACTAAGAATCACTACAGGCGAACGTCAATGCAACAAACCAGTACAATTTACAAACCCAGGTCATAAACTTACTAACAAATTTGCTAATCACGGTAAGGGACAGTGCCAAAGTTCTGCTGATGCCTCAGCCAAATGAGAAAGAAATCTTTCTTAATATTCATTTGTTAATTCATCCATGCATTAATTGATAAGTATTTTTAAAGCTTTTCTTACCTTATTATTGAAATATAACACACTTATATAAATACAAACAGGTCACAAGTTTTACAGCTCTCTGAATAATCACAAAATAAACACATCTTGGTAACCACCATCCAGACCAAGAAACTTTGAAGTACATTACCTCTCTTCCCCAGAGTCATCACTGTCCTGATTAGTATTTCTTGATTTTTAAGTTTTATATAGATGGAATTATACAATATGTAATATTTTGTAACTTTCATTTTTAATTCAATGAATCTAGGTTCCCTTTTTTCCCTAACAAGAACACATTAGATAACTAATCATTCCCCTAACTATGTTGTGCTTATATCTTTTTCCAGGTCTTTTCTGGGACAGATTAATTTATACATTTATTCTAAATCAGCTTTGAAGTTAATTTCAGATTTTGCTGAATGTCTACACTAGTTTAAAAATACAAATCACTTTATGGGGCGCCTGGGTGGCTCAGTGGGTTAAGCCGCTGCCTTCGGCTCAGGTCATGATCTCAGGGTCCTGGGGTCGAGCCCCGCATCAGGCTCTCTGCTCAGCAGGGAGCCTGCTTCCTCCTCTCTCTCTGCCTGCCTCTCTGCCTGCTTGTGATCTCTCTCTGTCAAATAAATGAATAAAAAAAAAAATCTTAAAAAAAAAATACAAATCACTTTGTATTAAATGTTCTCAAATATTGATCAAACAACATCCAAAAGTTCCTGTTATTATAGTCATGTACATAAAAAATGAGATGTGTACACTGATTTAGACTATCATCTTGATTATCAATTAATATTTCAAATTCTTCATGGTTTAATCACCTTTAATTTGGACATGAAAATAAATATGTTCCTTGACAATCATCCTAACAGATGTTGAAATACCTGAAATTAGTTTAATTATTTGAAGAATTATAACATGATTAAACATGATAGGCATGTAATGTTGCTAAATACTTGGTTCCAAAGACATTGAAAGAACTACCTAGTTTCAAAGTTAAATCAGAGTGATTTGATTTCTCCAAGTGGAAGAACAACCATAATAGATTTTGATAAGTCTTCAATTAGGAAGATCCTGTATAATCATTCCAGAAAAAGAAAAAGTTGATTTTTAAAAAGCTGTTCTAAAATCTCTGAGCATAAAAGATATGTAACCCCTACAAGAACAGTACCTATTTTAGAATGTGGATAAATGAAGAAAATGTTAGAAATTGTTACCTAAGATATTGAAAATTCCAGAAACAACACATACAAAAACTGGGCAAAAGGAAGAATTTCAACAAATGTAAAATGCTTTCTTATTATAGTAGCTAGGCTTTCCATAAGCTTTTGTCAATATATCAAAGATAAAAATATCTGTGATATTGCTTCTGTCTCATTTTGAAGGAACTAATTTAATTTACAAGGGAGAAAGCATTTGCTAGCTAAAATTTGACAGCATTATCAGAAATGCTGATTACAAGATATGTATTTACTTATTTAGACATTTGAAAACACATCCTCCAATCTCTTCTGATTCCCACATAGAACTTCCAAACCAGTTAATGGTCTGTAAAAGTATGAATTTGAGCTCCAACGTATATATAGAGACTTCCACGCTACCAGGAATTATAATGGAAAAACCATTAATTTAGCCTAATATTTTTTGCTTCACAACATCAAAATATTTCTCATGTATTTTGATGCAAAATTCAAACTGATAAAAACAAGTTGAAGAGAAATTTTTGCATTTTTTTATTTTTAGCACCCTAAGAGTCAATTTGACTTAAAGGAATTATTAAATTTAACTGCTAAAATTGAAGAACATCACAAAGAAATGTAGCTAGTGTTTAATGGGATTAAGCCAAGGGGTCTAAACAGAGGGTACTCTAAATTTGCATTATAAGCCATCACCATATAGCAAAAACCATGCCTTTTTTTTTTTTTAACTCAACACACATTTTATGGTATACCTCTACTATATGCCAGGTCACATACCAGGCACTTAAGGATACAGACATGATTCAGACTCAGTCTAGTGTGGGAGACAGACTCATGCCCAGCTACTTATAAAATACATTGCTAGCCTAATTCTGAACTTGACTCTTGTGGAAACTTAATCAATTAATCTGTAGGCACATTATAAATGGATCATAGAAATTACATGGACTTTCCAAAAAAGCCACCAGCACTAGAAACTAGTTCCTAAAGCTAGAAGTTTTATAAAATTTGGGGCAATAGCTAAGTTTTGCATATAGTTAACTATTATATTCGTGGAAATTTAAGCTTCTGCTAAACTTTTAAAAGCTAGATTCAGGGGCGCCTGGGTGGCTCAGTGGGTTAAAGCTTCTGCCTTCTGCTTGGGTCATGATCCCAGGGTCCTGGGATCAAGCCCTGCATCGGGCTCTGCTCAGCGGGGAACCTGCTTCCCTCTCTGCCTTCCTCTCTGCCTACTTGTGATCTCTCTCTCTCTGTCAAATCAATAAATAAAATCTTAAAAAAAAAAAAGCTTGATTCAATTCACAGAACAGTCATGTACATTAATAGAAGTTATCTCTAGTGAACTGTATTATCACCTTTTGCTTAGGCTATTTCCTTTCCCTCTTTCAAAGGTAAATCCTTCCTCCTATTAAAGGCAGTTTTATATATAATTCAGGTGAACAAAAATGAGTAAGGTTTAAAAAGTTTCCAAACACATTTTCTGCATTTGATAAATGTTCATTGCTCTTTATTTTGACTGGCTTTCAGATTCATGTAAAATTCCCTTACTTGGTTTTCAGTCTGAATGTTCAGCCAAAACTAAATTCTTTGGGAATATTACATTTTCTAAAATCTTAACTTCTTGAAAATATAACCAAGTCCAAACAATACAGTGTTTTCTTGAGCAGGTTTTATCCAAAATAATCAAAGGTTGGGGCACCTGGGTGGCTCAGTGGGTTAAGCCTCTGCCTTCGGCTCAGGTCATGATCCCAGGGTCCTGGGATCGAGCCCCGCATCGGACTCTCTGCTCAGCGGGGAGACTGCTTCCTCCTCTCTCTCTGCCTGCCTCTCTGCCTACTTGTGATTTCTGTCTGTCAAATAAATTAAAAAAAAAAAAAAAAGAACAAAATAATCAAAGGTGAACTCTTGTATCTTTATTCATATAATATAATACCACTGCCATGGCTTATCAGAAAGGAATACGTTATTAGAAAGTCAGACCAACATAAAATAATCACTAATCTACTTGTGAAAGACTGGGGAGAAAAATCAGGGGGAAGCTAATCAGAATTATATGTTGTCTTTATTAAGTTTTATATATAAACTTACATTAGCTATAGGCAAATATTATCACAAGAGGTTGTGTGTTATAAAAAAAATAGTATCTGGAATTTTTAAATAAAATTTCCATCAAAGTCCATAGTTCCACGGGAGCATATAAAACTAAATCTTTCTTATACATGGATGTAGATAAAGTGGGAGGGTCACACTTAGCCAGACAGTACTCTTTTTCCATTTCCTTTTAAAAGAGAATTTATAGATTAATAGAAGATACCCATTGGTTCTGTGTTTTTGTAGATTCTAGTTTTGTCTACTTGGAATCCATTCATCACGGGACCACGTACAGTAACTATACTTTCCTATTTTCAATATTACTGATGATCGGGCATTTGGGGCCTTACAGACCCACGAGGACTATCCCTTTCAGGGCTAGCTAAATCCCAAAGATAATCAGCAACCTGCTTACAAATAAACTTTTCATATATAAACCAACCAATCCCAAATCTATACCACCAACTTCCTCTTCTTCTAACTCACACAACCAAACCAATGATTCTCCTACCCTAAATCATCCCAGGGCCAGGTGCCAGACAACCAGAGACCACCTCTACAGGCAAAGCCCACCAGAATTATTTAAACTAGACAATTCTAAACTGTTTACCCTGCGTTGCCTTGCCCTTCTTTTCCATATAAAGGCTCTGGCCTCAACTTTTCCTTGCTCTGTCCTCTGCCATCTGACCAAAAGCTAGCACTTCCCCCTTGCCCCTGCATTGCATGTAGCAAATCCCTCTCCAGAGGCTTGTCAGTAAAACATGGCTTTTCTGAGACTCTCCTGATTATTTTGCATAACTAAAACTGTGTACCTTTGACCCATACTTCCCCATACCCTCTTCTCTCCATCCCCTAGCAACCACTCTTCTACTCGCTGCTTCTGTGTGTTTGACTATTTTAGATTCCACATATATGTGAGATCATGCAGTATTTGTCTTTCTGTGTCTGGCTTATTTCACTTAGCATAATGTCCTCCTCAATTGTTTCTGATTTTCGATGATTACTTCCGAAAATCAAATGGTCTCTAACTCTCACATGCCTAATCTCTTTTGTGAAACGCTAGCTGGACTAAGATCCATCTGTCCTTATCTTATTGTAACCTCATTGTCATTTCTAACTGTAGTCCGAAAAGGCCCCCAAATCTTTACTCAATAAATTTTATTTTGCTTAGTTTGTGTGTTTGTTTTGTCTTTGAAGAATGGTCGCAAAGGATGGAAATTGTTTTCTTCCCTCGCCTCTCCTGTGTCTCTTCTTGTGGCCACACCTGACTGACCATCTCATAAAAGGCCACAGAATACTGAAACTATTGACTTAAAAAAATAATCCGAATTATCTTTGAGTCTTATTTATTTGTACTGATCTTATTCTCCCTTTTCCGTGGATCGTCTGCACAAAGACATTATTATGAAAACAGTGCAAAATGTTTCTTAAGCCCGTGATTGGCACATTTTACTATACCTTCCTATGTAGGTGGAATCTTTGCTGCATTTCTTAAAAGACAGAAAAGCTGCTTGGTTACCTCCTCCATTCTCATCTAATAGGAAGGCTGCCATAAAGAGAATTAATGTAACTGACTCTGTTAAAGTTTTAGACTCGTTAAAGTATGTGAACCTTTCATGTATTAATGTTTGTAATAAAGTTCAATTGCATTTTATGAAGCACTCTTGTTTCTTGTTTTCTAAATATGCGGGTATTTTTTGAGATAAATATAAAGATATGTTTATAAATTATTGAAACATTAATTACCAAATTATTGTTTCATGGAAAATCTGCAATTCAATAAACTTTTGAAGCCTTTTGATTCCCTCTGCAAGATATTTTCGGGGGCGCCTGGGTGGCTCAGTGAGTTAAGCCTCTGCCTTCAGCTCAGGTCATGATCCCAGGGTCCTGGGATCGAGTCCCATGTCGGGTTCTCCACTCTGCGGGGAGCCTGCTTCCTCCTCTCTCTTCTGCCTGCCTCTCTGCCTACTTGTGACCTCTGTCTGTCAGATAAATAAATAAAATCTTTAAAAAAAAATATTTTCAGAACCAAGAGAAACACCAGGAAAGTGCATTTTTCCAAGAAAAACTGATTCTAATGTCAACAGTTTCAATGGAATCATGAAGTTAGGGTGTAAATTCATTCTAAAATATTTGGCCTACTTGAAATTAAGAGAGCTACTGGGCTAACCATATGCTTTGCACTGAGATATATCACTGTCCTAGGAAATTAAAAATATAAGCCCTTTCTTAACCTGTGCCAGATCATGCAACCATTTCTAAAAATGGGAGAAGTTCGTTTAGATGAGAAAGCCATGTAATTCAATATTCTTAGTCGAAGAGCTATAAGGAAGTTTAAGTATGCAAAAAGAAATGGAATAATGTTTTTAAATCATGAAAGGGAATAAGTGAAATTAAAAGCTACTTGAAGTAATTTCATGAAGGGTTGATCTTTAAAAAGCTGGGTTCAAGGTTGATTCAGCATGTTTTCAATGGATTTACCATAGTTAAAACTTCTTGAATTACAAGAAAGCTTCACTGATCTTTTAAATGAATGAAGTCAATATTAAGTTCATCATTTCTACATTTTGTCCTTATAAAGATTTGGCAAAATATTATATTACTTTGTATTACAGAAATGGTCTGTACTGGAAATTACAGCTCCTTTATTAGACTGGCACTGGTGACTAAACAGTTTCTAATATCAAGCTAAGAGAGTGGATGTACAAGATTTGTGGTTGTTTAGCTCTTATGATAACCATTTTTAATGGATATTTATGCTAAAGACTAAATAGAAACTACTAGCTTACAATGCCAAGACAAATGTAAAACAATTACTGTCGTATAACTGTTTACTAAATTATTTGAATTAAAGTAGATTTACCCAAATCTCAGTTCTTAAGAATTAATTGTATTTTTCAAGCCACATAAAGACAAAAAGAATTATTAAATCAGAGAGTAATGAGCACAGTCCAAATCTTGTTTTACTTAAGTAACAACATATAGGAAGGTCTAAGAATTTTACTTCTGTCAAGTTTGTCATCAGGATTTTCAGGTATTTCTTCAATATGGTTTTGGTGATATGAAAGGAGGTCCTGGATGGCTCAAATAAGAATGACAGTCTCCTCTTAAGGAGTGGTAAAGATGAAAGTGCTGTACATAAGAATCATCTTATTGCAACAAATAAAACCTGAGTGCCTATCATAGACTAATAACCAGTTAGGCGGAGAAAGAGCATAAGACACTGAAACACCTTTTGAATTGGGCCTCTCTGAGCTTCATTCTTAAAGAAAAAAATTTTTAAAGAATGTCTGTGGTTTTGAAGAGGTAGGTGAATGATTTCATTCATTCAAAGATGATTGAAAATTTTCATGGCCAAAATGGTATCTGGTATGGCTCTGCAATGATGGGACTAGAGTTTCATACCTTCAATGTACAATGGAGCCCTGTATGGGGAAAAAAAAAAAAAAAGATAAGGTAGTAACTATAAGCAGCATTTTTGGTAATAATTTGAGTGAGGTGAACAAACTAAAGAATTTTCAGATAGTTCAACAGTCTTCTGAACTGTGATTAAAAAAAAAATACTTGATAGAGAAACACTACCTATAGTAAAGTTGGAAATGGAATACAAAAGAAAGTGTTAGCAAAACATTGTCAATTGTCAACATTTTAAAAATACTTGTGAGCCTTCTGGTTAAAATAAAAATTGGTTATATAATCTTTCTGGAAGGAATTTTGGCAGTATTTATACATTTATACATAGCCTCAAAAATTAGCCTAGTAGCTCCTTGAAGAAATGACCGATTCCAGGGCTGAGGCAGAGAAAATACAAGATGACCCTGGGAAATCTCAGTGCCGGACACTAAGTGCTCAAAAAAGAATGAGAGCATGTTGAAAGGACGAGAGCCAGTTGAAGGAGCTCCCAATGTCCAAAGATGAAAACATTAAAGCAACAAAATTGGAAGTGAGAGTGTTAGAATATGGCCCAGAAAATAAAATAAATAGCTCAAAGTTCATACTGAAATGAGCAATTGAATGAATAAATGGAGGATAAGTGACAGCTGTTCCCTACAGAAAAATCTTAATTTCTGAATGCAGAAGGAATGAACAGAAAATCACCAATAGGCAAACACCACAGTAATATATAAATAATAAGCAAGAAATAGTCACCAATTAATGTTAAAATTTGTGGGCAAAAGTTTGAGGAAAAATAGGACATTTGCAGTAGTCTTCAAATATCTCCCCCAAGATATTCATTATCACAAAGGGGAGATTTTTAATTTTATAGTCAAAAACCCAGCAGAGACCCCTATTACCAAGGTTAACATCCCCCAAAATAAGACATCATCTATCCCCTGATATAACTCACTGAGAAAGAAACATCGCTTCAGTGGTATTCTTGAAAATAAATACATAACCCCAATCTCATTATTAGAACCTCACAAACACAAATGGAGAGATAATCTAAAAAATTAAAAAAAAAAAAAAAAGCCCTGTACACTTCAAAAGTGTCAAGGTTATGAAAGCTAGGGGAAGACTGAATAACTCACAACTCACAATGGAGATGATTAAAGAGACATGATGCCTAGAACAGAAAAATGGGATCCTGATACAGAAAAATGACGTTAGTCCTTTGATATCCTAATAAGTACTGTGGTTTATTAAATAGAATTGCACTAATTTTCATTTCTTTTTGATTAACTATAGGTATGTAAGATGTTAACATTATGGCAAAGTGAATGAAAGCTATATGGGAACTCTTTGTACTATTTTTGCAATTACTGTGTAAGTGCAAAATTTATCTCAAAACAAAAAGCTAAAAAATAACAAAATGAATGTTTTCTTTTATATTTACTTTTCTGTGTTTTCTAACCCCTAAAAAATAAGTATTAATTTTCAAGTTAGGAAAAATGTATTTTATTATACTAAAAAATTATATTATTGGTTTGCATCTTCTTACTGTCAAAAGGATAAATCAAATTATTGCATAAGCATTATTAAATCAATAATTCATTATTGAATTAACTATGCATATTGGGTATAAAATCTTTGGTACAATTATTTTCATTCAAATGAGAATATTACTCCAGTAGTCATAACAATGATAGCTGTCATTTTTTGAGTAATTACTCCAAACAGTATAATTCATACATAAATGTATATACATAATTATGTACATTATACATATATAATTCATCGATTCTCATGAACCTGAGGTAGATATTATTATTGTTATCATTCCTATTTTATAGGTAAGAAAAATGAGGCTTTGAACAGTTGGGAAACTTGCCAAAGCTGATATACATACTCAATTAGAACAGTTAGAATGGTCTGACTCCAAAGTTTAAGCTCTTGACAAGTGACGTCTACTAGTAGTGTTGCTGCTTATTATATTACCCATGATATGTTTAAGGACTTGCATGCACTTGGCACTGTTAGAGAGCAACACAAAATTATGTGAAATAGACTCTGCTTTTAAGAATCTAGCTCTCTATTTAAGGAAACAAGTTATATGTATGTGTATTTATATGTGAGTAAAAGTAATTTTATATACATATATAAATTGCAAAGTGATATGTAATATGTAATAAATGCTAAATGAGTAAAATGGGCAGTAAGCAGTTTTGTAATCCATTATGCCCTACAAAAAATACCCCTCTTTATTTATTTATTTTTTGGGGGGGCAAGATGTGGTCTTCTAGCATTCCCACAGCTAAACCAATTCAGACATATTATAATAAGTTTTCAGTTAATTTTTTTATAAACATATAATATATTTTTATCCCCAGGGGTACAGGTCTGTGAATCGCCAGGTTTACACACTTCACAGCACTCACCATAGGACATACCCTCTCCAATGTCCATAACTCCACTCCCTTCTCCCAACTCCCTCCCCCCCCATATTCTCAAACTTCAGTGTACATAAGAATCACCTCGACAGTTTTTATATTTCTTGTTTATTGGCACCACCTCTTCGATATTCAAGTCTTCAAGTTTGAGTAAGGCCCAGAACTTACATTTTTAATGAGCCCTCCTAATGATTCTGATGAAGTGCTTCTTGAATATAAAGTTTCAATAACAATCCCTTTGTTTAGGAGGAAAAAAAAATATCTCCTGGAAGTGCTTTGTAAAATTACATAATATCAGATTTTTTGGCAGGCATTTATATCATAACATTAGTCATTAATAAAACACAAAGTACATGATATGCACTTAAATAACAAATTAAATTATACATTAGGCCTATGTCCTGATGTCTACATGTTTTTCCATTTTCTAACCACAATCTTATTTCTGAGAAAATCGGAAGAGTTAAGAGGAGCAGCTTAAATATCAACAGAAAATCACCCCTGTACTTATGAAAGGAACAGTGAATCTAATAATAATGAATGAAATGTGCTTCATCAGCAGAGCTGTTTTGATTCCATCCAGTAGTTGTTATATACCTAAGTACTTTTTACGACACTTGCTTTCTGGAATGTGACTAGGTTATCATCTTTGAAATAAAAGCCCCATTAATCCAAAAAAAAAAAAGTCATTAGGAAGCAATCACTTCTCTAAATAATGTTGATTTCTCAGAATAAACAAGAAGCAGCACAGATACAAATAAATGTTGGAGGCACTCCAGCAACCTAACACATTCAATATGCAATGGCAAAATTCTTCTTAAAAAGAAAATCTGCTTATTAGATCCTTAGAGCATAATTTTCATGATGAATGATCAAGTCTTGATGATACTGATGTAAGAACTTTATCACTAAGTCAAAACCATACCAAGTCCTTGGCTATAATACATTCTCACACTATCCCACTCAATCCCATAGATTAATCACTATTTCCATTCTCTTGGAAGACTTCTGGAGTCCTGAAATATTTGGAAATGGCCTATGCTTAACATAGGAACTTGTATGTAAATGGCATCCAGAAATGGTATCATCCTTGATACACTACATAGAGGTCCTCGCTGAAAAAAATAAAATAAAACTACAAAACATTCCCATACGAAATTAAAGATCTAAATACATAGACAGTCCATGTATGTGTTTTGGAAGACTCAATATTGCCAAAATGGCAATTCTTCCCAAATTGATCTGTAAGTTAAAAAAAATCTCTTTCAGGGCAGGCTCCATAGCTCAGTGGTTAGAGCACTGGTCTTGTAAAAAAATCTCTTTCAAGGGGAACCCTCCTATATCGTTGGTGGGAATGCAAGCTAGTGCAACCATTCTGGAAAGCAGTATGGAGGTTCCTCAAAAAGTTGAAAATAGAGCTACCCTATGACCCAGCAATTGCACTACTGGGTATTTATCCTAAAGATATAAATATAGTGATCCGAAGGGGCACGTGCACCCAAATGTTTATAGCAGATATGTCCACAATAGCCAAACTAAGGAAAGAACCTAGATGTCCATCAACAGATGAATGGATAGAGAAGATGTGGTATATATATACAATGGAATACTATGCAGCCATCAGAAGAAATGCAATTTTGCCATTTGCGATGATGTGGATGAACTGGAGGGTATTATGCTTAGCGAAATAAGTCAATCAGAGAGAGACAACTATCATATGATCTCCCTGATAAGAAGAATTGGAGATGCAATGTGGTGGGTTTGGGGAGTAGGAAAAGAATAAATGAAACGAGATGGGATCGGGAGGGAGACAAGACATAAGAGACTCTTAATCTCACAAAACATACTGAGGGTTGCCAGGGGGAGCAGGGTAGGGAGAGGGTGGTGCGGTTATGGACATTGGGGAGGGTATGTGCTATGGTGAGTGCTGTGAACTGTGTAAACCTGGCGATTCACAGACCTGTACCCCTGGGACTAATAATACATTATATGTTTATTAAAAATTTTTTTTAAATTATAAAAAATTTCTAAAAAATCTCTTTCAAAATCTTTGCAGGTTTTTTGTAGAAATCAATAAGCAGACCCTAAAATTCATATGGAAATGCAAAGAACCTAAAACAGTCAAAACAATTAAGAAAAAGAAGAACAAGGATCAAGAACTTAATCACTACTTGATTTCAGATTTCACTATGAAACTTCAATAAACAAGACAATGTGGTATTAGGGTAAAGAAGTACACAAAAACAGAACAGAACTCAGAGCCCAAAAAAATGACCTTCTACTGATAAAAAAATTCTACTGGTAAAAAAATGACCTTCTACTGATAAAAAAATTCAGTGGAAAATGTGGCCTTTTCCACAAGTGGTGCTTGGGCAATTGGATATATATATGTAAAGAATTTAGACTCTAACCTCACACCATACACAAAAATTAACTCAAAATTGATCACTGACCTACACATAAGAACTGAAACTATAAAACTCCTAGGAAAAAAAAATACAATAAAAATCTTTGTGAGCTTGGTTTAGGCAGAATTCTTAGATTCAATACCAAAAGCACAATCAAAAAAAGAAAACATTGATAAACTGCACTTTGTCAAAATTAAAAACTTTTGTATTCTGAAAGTCACCATTAAGAGAGTTAAGACGAGGCCAGACAGTGAGAAAATATTTGCAAATCATATTTCTTTTTTTTAAAAGACTTTATTTATTTATTTGAGAAAGAGAGAGAATGAGAAAGGGGAGGGTCAGAGGGAGAAGCAGACTCCCCGCCAAGAAGGGATGTGGGACTCCATCCCAGGACTCCAGGATCATGACCTGAGCCGAAGGCAGTCACCCAACCAAATGAGCCAACCAGGTGCCCTGCAAATCATATTTCTGACAAGGAAGTTGTATCCAATATATATATATACAAATATATATATAAGAAAATTCTTACAAGTCAAGAAGACAACAACCAATTTGAAAATGAACAAAATATTTTAATAGACATTTCATCAAAGAAAACAAATAAATGGCTAATAAGTACATCAAAAGATATTCAACGTCATTATTGCTGTAGACTGAATGTTTTTCCCCCAAATTTGTATATTAGAACCTAGCCCTCAAAGTCATGGTATTAGTAGGACCTTCGGGTAAGTCTTTTATAAAAGAAGCCCCAGGGAGCTCCCCTCTCCTTCTGTCATGTGGGAACACAGCCAAAAGATGGCCATCTATAAACCAGGAATGGGCTCTCACCAGACACTAAACCTGCTGCTTTTTGATCTTGGACTTCCTAACCTCCAGAACTGTGCAAAACAAATTTTTGTTGTTGATAAACCACTGAGTCTATGATATTTTGTTACAGTGACCAAACGGACTAAGACAATTATTCATTATGAAAATGCAAATCAAAATCACAAGAGCATAACACTTTGCAGTCATTAAAATGACCAGTCAAAAAGACAGAAAATATCAAGTGTTGGCAAAAATGTAAAGAAACCAAAACCTTTATATTATAGTGCAGCTGGTGTATGTAAGATGGCACAACCTCGTTGAAAACGAGTCTTGCAATTTCTTTGAACATTATACATAAACTCTTATATGAATTTATTCCACTCATAGGATTCAACCCAAGAGAAATGCAAATATATGTCCACATGGAGACATACACATGAAAATTTATAGCAACCCCATTTATAATAACCTAAAGTTAGAAACTATACAAATGACCAAACTCTCAATAAACAAATGTCTACCATCCTTACAATGTAATACTTTCCAGCAAAAAAAAAAAAGGAACAAACTTCTGATACATGCTACACCATGAATGGACGTCAAGAATGGTTCACCTAAGTGAAAATAGCCAGATACAAAAGACTGCCTATTGTGCAATTCCACTTATGTTAAATGTCCAGAAAAGGCAAATCTACAGAGACAAAAAGCAAATCAGCAAACTGTAGATTAATTATTGTCCAGGGTCAGAAGTGAGCTAGAGAAAGCTTTCTGGGACAATGAAATGTTCTAAAATGGATTGCAGTGATGGTTGCTCAGCTCTGTAAATTTACTGGCAATCACAGAATTGTACATTTACAATGGGAGAATTTTCTGATATTTAAATTATATATGTGATATATGCATTTATTATGATATGTAAGAAATCTCCTTAAGCATCATAAGATCTTAGAAGAAACATACTTTGAAAATCACTATAAATGACAGGTAATGAATCAGTGTTTTCCTTGGAGTTTGACTTACTGTAGTCCACAGTAACATAGTAAGATATGAGGCTAGAACAACAATTTCCTTAAAAAATTGCTGGTAACACAAAGTGATATATAATGGAAAAAATGCATTTTCCTAGAAATTTATGTGTTTTGATGTTCCTTATGTTAAAGTTTAAAGTATATCAAGAGAAAGTTCAGAAAAATGATTGGGAGGAAAAAAAATTGATCCAAATTAAATAGTTCTCTTCCTCTCTCATATATAGGATATGCTATATACTCTCTTAACTCAACTTTGAAGATAGATTCCAAAATACCTCTAGGTCTGCAATTAGTTTACTGAAATCCTGACCAACCTCAGCATTGTCTTGACAAAAAGAATAAATTTTATGGTAGAGACTATCCAGGGTGTGTGTGTGTGTGTGTGTGTGTGCAAGTCCGTGCAAGTGTATGCATATATGTATGTGTGAGTTGTAAATTTTCATGAATATATATTCCATTAGACCTTTTCTTGATTTATATAAATATGACTTATATAAGAATTGCTTAGATCCTCAACTTTTTCCCTCTTATTGATAATGATTAAACAATAACTTACATTTTTTTGCAATATTTTTTAGGTAAAATTCGACATTTTGCAGCATACAATTCAGTATAATTCACAATGTTATACAAACATCACCACTATGCAATTCCAAAATATTTCCATCACTCAAAAAAGAAACACATAGATGTTAGCAATCACTCCCCAATTTTGCCCCAGATCCTGGCAACCACTAATCTACTTTAGTCTCTAAGGATTTGCTTATTCTGAAGTTTTTATATAAATGGAATCATGCACTATATGGCCTGCATTTTATAACATCTTATATCAGAGTACTTTCACTTTTGAAGAGGTAGATGAGAAAGCACATTTTATATTGGTATTCCTTTTATTTTTTTTCCTTTTATTTTTTAATTGGTTCTAATTAAAGAGAACAGTCACTTTTTAACTAGATGCAGTATTTTCAAATCCTAGCTCAGTAGTTATTAGCTATGTAAACCTCAGTACTCAATCTTCTCAGCCTCACTTTCTTATCTGCAAGGCTGGATAACATTAGCAAACTTTCAGGATCATCATGAAGACTAGAGACGTCTGTGCTTAGTGTGAGCCCGAGACAGTATCTATTATTACTTTGTAAAGATTGTCCAATTACCATCATCATTTTAATCTGGCACTCAGATGTTTACTCTATGCTAGAAGAGGGATGACACGGGGTGTCTGGGTGGCTCAGTTGGTTAAGCATCTGCTTTCAGCTCGGGTCATGATCCCAGGGTGAGCCTGGTTCTCCCTCTCCCTTTGCCTGCCGCTCTGCCTACTTGTGCACACTCTCTCTCTCTGCCAAATAAATGAATAAAATTTTAAAAAAAAATGAGGAACTATACTATGGTAGAAAGAATCAAGAGATCTGAGCTCTGCCATTAACTGGTGTAAGCGGAATGGCCTTAAATACACATTCTTATGTCTTTGGTATCCAATTTCACCATGTGTAAATTAAGGAGTTAGCCCAAAACATGCCGTTGAGCTCTCCAGTCCTTTTCTGACCAAAATATTTATGATTCCATAAAAGAGATACATTAAATACTAGTTAATTCTTTTTTCTAAATAAGAGCAACATATCTCTCAGGAGAATCTGAAACAACTCTTTAAGAGAGACAATATATTAGAACTTTAATTTACATTTATTTTACCTAAAAATAAATAAAACTTAACTGATGTTACTATGCAGATTGAAAGTGGTATCCTCACAGAAAGCCAAGTGATCAGTGTCATGATTTCTATGAGGTATGAACATGTGGAAGGGGTGAGTTTCTCTCCACGAAGGGTAGAACACGGCACCCACACTTCCCCATTCACTCGATGCATCTTGCAATGCACTGTAGTCTCTCTATGCCCAGCTTAGACTACTGAAGCAACCATCATCCCAAGGTTGGGAAGAAATGACACCTGGAAGTGTGAATATTTTTGTGGCCATATTCACTGACTCTATTTGAGTTCCAGACCTTTGTCCAGATAGTTTCTAATTCTCCATCAAAAATATCTCACTTCCTCATCTGACCTCAATATCTTTAATATAAACTTAATCTTGTAGGCTTTAGACTCTCCCACTCATCAGCAACCTTATCACCCTATACATAACATTTATTTCTATAGTCACTCACCATTGTAGAGTAAGAATCCAAGTTATAAAGAGGAAAAGAATTTGTTTCTTATAACGCATCTTGCTTCCTATGTATTACTATGTATAACTATACTATGTGTGTACTATGCATTACTATGAGAGTATGTTTTCCTTAAATTAGTATTATAATCTAACTTACTATCTAAGTAAAATAAAAATACCAATATTACTTAGCCAAGTTATGTTTTCTTTTTGTTACTTAAACATTTTAGTCCCATTTCCCTTTCCTCAATTTAATAATAAAGACCTTTCATAACTTCTTTTTCCCTGATAAAGCAATAAACTGGGCCATTTGGAAATCTAGAATTAGCATTTTAAAAGGTGCTATCTTCCACCACCTACTCTATACCAACAAATTACCTTTAAAAAGCAATCTTAACTCTAGTTCCATACCTCAGGGCAGTTTTATAAGCAAGTTCAAGTTAAAATAAGTTCCTTTTAGGCAGAATTTTAGAAGGGATCCAACATGGAACCACTAAAATATCACCCAATATTAAATGGCATGAGATAAAAATATTTGTTATAAAAATATTCTCCTAGAAGTCTCTTCCAAGGTCTAATAATTTAAAGATTGTCAGGTTACTCCTAGAAGCAAACTCAACTCTGAATGTCAATGAAAAGTTTGAAGTCCTATGCAATATCCTAAATTCCTAGCTTCATACTTTCAAAAGATTAATTCTATCTTTACTAATGAGACCTACTAGACTGCTTTTAAATAGTATGCCATATTGCCTCTTACATAACTATTTGCAAAGTCATCTGATTAATTTTCTAAAACAGAGTCCAAAGCTATTTCTTCCTTTCTCTTTCAAGTACAAAAACTCCAGTCCAGGATCTGATTATGATAAGCCTGATTAATAATGTAATGTAAAAAAAAAAAAAAAAAAAGAAAAAGTGCTTTTTTTCTGAACTAGTTTTAGAAGACCTATATTCCAGTCCTGGCTTCAATACTGTGTGACCTTAGACATGTTTTTCCAACTCCCTATGCCTCAATTTCTCATTTTTAAAATAAAATAATAAAATCCGCTTTATATAACATGATTGTTCTGAAAACTAAAAGAAATAAAAAGGCATAAAAGCAATTGGAAAAGCTGAAAATACTATATAAATATCAAAGTAGGCCAGTAATTCAGCATCCGTTTTAGTCTGTCAAGTTTATTTTTCATATAATGAACTGTTAGCATGATCTTCTTTTGCCATTAAGCTATGTAACTATGTAACTATTCTGTACTGGCCATTTTCCACATAAAATGCAACTTTGGACTCTCCAAAAATCTCCATCAGACTGATTATAAACCTTCTTTTCTAGCTACACTTGTATTTTCTCTATTCCTTTAAGTCACACACTGATTGCCCTTCTAGCCCAGTAAAGCTACCCCCTTGTAAATTCCTCCAGTTAATCCTCATTTTGTCCCAAACCCTTTGTGTTCCCTACAAGTGACAACTCAAATGCCACATCAAACTGACTTCAGCCTGCTTTTCTAGGACAACTTCCAAACCCCTTCCCCCCCCCAAAAAAAGGTTTTTTTCCCCTATATCTTAACTTTTCCTAAATCTCCATCCCTCAATTCCTATGTATAGTTCCTTCCTTTTATCCAAGAAATGATAGTTCTCTGATATTCTTGCCATCCTTTATTCTGAGTACCCACAGAATCCTAATTTATGTATTGATACAAGTTTGGGAAGATAGACAAATCTTTTACTCTCCTTTTCATAAAATAACTCTGCTTTGACCCATAAAGAAATGTCTCTACTTTTAAGCAGGCAGGCTAATTGATATGCTTCCTTTTTTCCCCTCACTGCCCTGCTCTTTATTTAGGTTCCATTCGCAGTGGTGATGCCTGCATTCTTCCCATCCTCCTGCTCCCTCCCGGCCCAAATCTAGCGTCCTGAGGAAAACTGAGCATGCTCAGTAGCCACAGCCAATTCCGGATGCAAACTGGCATCTTTTGCAGATTTTGAGCCCAGCAGGAGAGGTAAGGCCCTAAAAATACAGTGGCCCAGAATTTGCCCACCCCCTCCTCCGAGGTATCATTTGATGTAAAGATGTGTTCAAAGCCTTGGAATGGATTTGGAAATGGACAGCCTGTTGCCAGTCCCTAGTCTGCAAGGTGGGTCACCAACCTGAGTAACACAGAGCTGAGAACAGCCCCTCTTCCTGATTTGGTGCAGGGAGGAGATTTCTGCTGTTCTGAGCTGTGATAATGCTGATAGATGGCTGGAAGCTTACATCTGGCATTTCTGTTGCATCGAGAAAATACTGTTGTTGTTGTTGTTGTTGTTGTTGTTGTTGTTTTCTTTTTTTTTCCCCCTTGAACATAGCAACATCAGCTGCTCCAGACAGAGAAAGATGTTGCCTAAAGAGCTACAAAGTCTGTGAGCCAGCCAGAGAGACTGTGGAGAGGATAGGCAAACCAACTACTTACCTAAGAATTATATCTAGGGAGGTGTCCTAAGATCCAGAAATAAACAGGCTTTTTCTAAAATAACAATTCAGGAACCTTTCAGATATTCTAAGCTAAATTGTCTGCTTGTCCCCTAAAATGCATACCTTCTTTGTATGTGAACCATGACACATTTCCTTTTAAGAGACTGACAGAACACACACACACACACACACACACACACATCCTCCCGTTCTCCTTCCCCTTGGTTTCTGCAGGCTAAAACTCTACAGCTGCAACAGCAGCAGATTCCCTTACCTCCCTGCCGGGGGATCAGGCACAGAGAGGAAATTTAACACGAATGGAATATAATAAAAAAAAAGGGGGGGGGCTTCTTTGCAGGGTCTTCAGCCACCACTGCACAG
Source organism: Lutra lutra (assembly GCF_902655055.1). Taxonomy (NCBI): domain Eukaryota; kingdom Metazoa; phylum Chordata; class Mammalia; order Carnivora; family Mustelidae; genus Lutra; species Lutra lutra. The sequence goes on along the minus strand of NC_062280.1, from coordinate 59,357,005 downwards.
CTGGGAAACAGAGATAGGCAGAAACAGGCAAGAAGAGAGACACACAGCTGCCCCTGTTGCTAAAACCTAGCCATCTCTTCAAACAGCAGCAGACATGAGACATTTCATCACCGTAGTGCATCCATATTGAGAAGAGGGGGAAAAAAAATCATGTGCTTTGCGTTATGCATTTCAGTCACCCGAGATGGGAGGAGACCCCTGTCCATATGTCGTGGGAGCTATCCACCACCCCAAAAGTACGATCACTGCATCTAGCCAGCCGACCGCTTGCCTGACAGGTTCTGCAGCAAACGCGGTTAATCTGTGACAGCAGGTTGTCTCTTACCGTAGGCAGCAGCGGCTCCATTTGAGCTCCCTGGTCTTTAATCTCCATGTTTTGTAATGCCTCTGGAATAAGCACCTTTCTCTGCAGTGTCTTCAATGTCCTACACTCAGCCCGGCACTCGCTCTGCTTAGTATTCGGATCAGGTAGCTCTGAAGCAGGAGGCAATTGCACACTCCAACTCACCAGAGTCACATGGCTCCTACTCACTCGGGCTGCTGGCCAGGTTTTGCACTGAATGCCTTGGATCCCTGGGCTGGTAAGAGAGATCTCCCAAGCCCTGTGTCACTGCCCACACCTGGCTACTAGTATAAAATACAGCCAGAAAGGCTGCAAGTCTAATGGACATTGAGAATCTCACCTAAGATGCCAACTTCTTAATACAGACTCATCCAAGGTACCCTCCAACCAGCTCAGCCAGATTTTAACACTTTGAGGCACTTCACTTCATTCCCAGATCCCATAGGAGACATAATTCAAACAAGAGGATGCTAATAAGGTGTACTAGATGTCCTGCTCTGAGTAGATGGGGTTTTTAAAGACAGATAAGATGGCACCAAAATTGATATTCCTTAGTGAGACTGAAACTAGTCATTGCTGACACAGTAAGAATTGGGTAGACAGATACTTTTCAATATTTTAATTATAAGAAACTTGGGTAAGTCACGCATTATCACAAATAAAATATATTTTTCTATGACTTCCCAACAAAAATAATAAGGAAAGAAAGTATTTTGATAGTGGCAATTATCAAGATACTAAAGCATTTTGAAAATATAATGAATCTGACAAGAGTAGCCTAAGCATGTACCCTTTTGCCTTAAAAGTCTCAGCAAAAGAGGAGTACAGGGATTCTCTAATCCATGGGAGAAAATGAGCCAGAGGAGCTCTTTTCTAGGGAAAAGAAGTTGATAATGGCTGCTGAGTGACCACATATTTTCTAGAATTGATTATAGATCCAGACTATTTTAAGTAATGAAACAAATGTATCATTGAATCCCAGGCTGAGTATAGAGGTTACAAATGAAGAGGGGTTAAACAAGTATGACTAAAAATCATTCAGATAGCTTATCTTAAATAAGATTTTCACCAGATTTAAAAGGCAGTCATCAGCAGGAATGAATACTGAATTATTTTCAGCAACACACCAAAATTTTCCACAACATTCCTCATAGGTGGAATTATTAATAACTTTTATCTGTTTACCTTCTCAATACAATTCTTTACAATAATTATTTTGATGATAAGAAAACATTTTTTATAAACCATAATGATTAGTATATTTGAGTAGCAACTTTGTGCACAACACATAGAGATGATTCCAAGGACTTAAATAACAAGGTGTTAATTGAGAATTTGCTAATTTGGGGTCCTACTTGACTTTCTACCACGGATTGATAAATAAAGGCTCTCTTTCCACTCACATGACTATAGCAGATTATCACAACTTATTAGTAGAAAAGTGATAACCTCTCTAGAAGAATTATTTCTATCTCATTAGGAAACTCTAAGTCATCCAATTTATATTTGTTCAAAAAGAATTCAAATGTAACTAGGAAAAAGTCTGACTTTTTGTTCTGAAAGCCAAAATAAAAATAAGATAGTATTTTAAATTATTTTTAATCAGTATTTTCATACAGTGTATATTATTAAACCACGTAGTACTTTGCTGGAACAACTATTTCCTGAGTGTTCACTATATGATGGAGCTACTATTTCTATCAGTGCAACAGGACTTAGCCAGAGTTTCAACAGAGACATTGTACTTCTAGAGATCAAGCAAGCCCGTATCTCTACAGTTCTCTGATCCAAGATACTTTTGCTAGCTTAGCAAAAAGAAACGTGGGGAAAGAAAATGATCCTCATTTAACCTACTACTTCTATTTTACACTCAAAAGACTTTGGAATTAAGGCCTATGTCCTCAGAAAATATTTCCACATAATAAGTCCAGTGAAGAAGGTAAATATAGAATATATAACTTCTGGGAAGAAAAGCATCACTAGGGAGTGGAATTTTTACTAACAAAACCATAGCATTTTACAGATAGGCCCTAGGAAATCAACCTCTCCATTCATTTTCAAACTCAGAAAGTGAAAAGAATAGAGGTTGGGGAAGAGAAACTCCTATTTGTATGAGCAGCTTCCCCTCCCCCTTCACTATATACTCTTTACCTTGGAGATTCTGATACGTCCTTAGTGGAGGCTAAGAAAGGAAGTAGCTGAGGATATGTTTTTTGAAAAATTCCTCCAGGTAAATTTTACATTTCTCCAAGTCCAGCACTCTTTCCACTACAGTTAAGTTTCCTTGGATCCTAGATTAAAAATGAGTTCCTCTTTAGCTTGTTTTATGTAGAAACCCAGTGAGATTTCATTAGCACAATTTGACAGCCATAATTTCAAACATAACATTAAGTATTACAAAGACTAAATGTGTCCAAGGAACTGAATGTTCCAGACATTTTACTGGAATGAGATAATAGTCCAATTTTCATTCAGTCAGTCCTACTACGTGTGAGGCACTGTGCTACTGATGCTATTTCCTGTCATACTGAGCAATATGAATGTGGAATTTTCCTCTCTGAAGAATGAAATAAAAGTAGTAATGGGCCACAAGCCAACCATGCAAAGGGGAATTATAGAGAGCACTAAACAGAAGAGCCACCTTCCTTTCCAGCTGCCCATGGAGTAGCCAATATTAAAGGAACACAGCCACCATGGTGTGCTTCCTTCCTGGATCCTGGGACTCTTGCTGACCTCAAATTTTACTAATCCCCCCAAGTATGCAAGTCAGCATGGAGCCAATGTCCTTTCAGTCCCTACCTCCTTTTGCTATTTTAAGCCCTGGGGGTTAAGATATGCACATTAATACAGTGTTTATCTTAGAGAAGAGGGCATCTAATATTTTATTTGATACATCTAATTGTATTTGAAGAAGACACTGGATCCTAAACATTACTGCCAACGCTAGCACTTCAAGAAAACACTTTTTCATCCTGGTAGTATTGGGTTCTAAACATTACTGCCAACGCTAGCACTTCAAGAAAACACTTTTTCATGGTAATATTGGGTTCTGGCTTAGATCAGAAAGTCCTTTGCTTTGACCCTTCTTAGTATTAAAGAGCTAAACTTGAGGTGGGCAACAAGATCAGAAATATATTCTGAACATTAATACTATGATGTTGATAATAATATTAACTCAAGATTAGTATTTTTAAATGACTATTTTTCACATATGTCAATGTGTCAGAGCACTGTTCGTATCATTTACTTAAGTGTTACTCCTTGGTACTTCTATCCTTTGGGATATATACAAATGTTCTGAACAACTTAAAGTATCTTATGTAGATTTAATAGCTTCATCAGTCTAAAATTGTTTAGCTGAATTTGACAAATTCAAGAAATACCCGAACTGTTCTTTCTTGACAACTTAAAAAATGATGACATTTGACCATTTAGGAAAGGTAAGAATGCCCACTCCCAAATGTGGCATATCATCAAGAACCTCATTGTATAACATTAGAATTGAAAGGTGGCAAATTTTACTCCTTTTTACAGATGTTCTTGGCCACCAACCTGATAGGCATGATTCTAGCAATCAACTATCAAAAAAGAAATAAATGAAATAAGTAATTAGGAAGCCCACTCCAATGTTAGACAAATGTCCAGATTTAAGAGAACCCCGAAGTTCCACTTTGCTTAGTTCATAACTGGTTTTTCCAATCCTGAAAACTGAAACAAAGACTTGATTATCATTCTTTGCTCCAATTTACCCATACGGAAATACTCAAAAAAGACCTACTCTGGAGATTGAATACTAGAAGTTAGCATCTTAACCCATTTCAACTCAATTCAATAAATTTGCTGGAGGAGGGCAGTGAAATGGGTGAAGTCCACCAATTATAAAATAAATAAGTCATGGGGGTGTAATGTACAGCAATGGTGACTATGGTCAATAATACAGTATTACAAATTGTAAATAAGTAATCCTTAAAACTCCCCTCCACAAGAAAAAAAGTTATAGCTTTGGTTAGTGTCACTTGGTAGCTAGGTTTATTGTGTTGATTGTTTTACAATGTATACAAATGTTGAAAACATGGAACACATGAGTAATGACTATTTTATTGTAATTCTTCAAAACATGGTATAGAAAAAGGACAAGTTAAGGATTATTTAGCTACAAGTTTAACTCTGTAATAAGTGTGATGTTGACTACTTTCAGGTTAGGAATAGAAATACATTCAGGGCCATTTGACAAACAGTGATCATTAGGCTTAAAGGCTGATAACTGGAGATGTAGTAAGTTGAGGCATGCATAAACTTTTAGTTTACATAACAAATAAAGGAAAATTTGATTTTTTTTTCCACAAAAAGAAATTCCCTGAAGATTTTAGATCTCTATTATAAAGAGGAAAAAATGCCTTTAGAAATTAATCACTTTGTCTTCTGGTCTACCTCTGTTTTTTGTACATATATTTGCTCAATCACTTGTCAAATGGTATTATATTTCTTCTCTTCTAAACTATGACCTCTCTGGGTGTAGGGTTCATGTTTTGTTTGCTCCTGTATAACTGTTAGTACACGGTAGGTACTCAGTTGTTTATTTGTATCTTTAAATAATTAATTAATTTTTATTGAAGTATAATTGATATATAATATTAAACGTAATTATTTGAATCACTTATCATTTTCTCTCTCTCCCCCAACACCAACAGGTACCCAGCTAATGGAGAAAGAATACATAGTCCTTTCTCAAGAGTGTACACTGGTAACTAAAGCTCTTGTTCCTTTCAATTCTTCCCCTCCTCCATTCCAGAGAATCTTTTGCTATGGACAACCTAGTTCTTCCTCTTTCCTTATAATGCTATTATTTAGAAACAGTGCATCCTTTGAGTTTAGGCTTCTGAAACTTAAAACTGGCTTTTTTTTTTTTTTTTTTAAGGAGGTCTCCATGCCCAGAACAGGGCCCAAACTCACCATCCTACAATCAAGTCCTGAGCTGAGAACAAGAATCAGACTCTTAACCAACTGAGCCACCCAGGTGCCCCAAAACTAGCTTTCCTATTGCATTATCCATTCCTGAGAAATTAAATGCCAATGGCTAAATTAAGAAATACAAGGCAGTTATGCAAATGTAGGGGGGAAAACTTGATTATGCTAAAAATATTATTAGGGCACCTGAGTGGCTCAGTCAGTTAAGCATTTGCCTTCAGCTCAGGTCATGACCTCAGGGTCCTGGGATCAAGCCCCACACCAGGCTCTCTGCTCAGCAGGGAGTTGACTCCTCCCTCTCCCTCTGTGCACTCTCTTTCTCTCAAAAAATAGATAAAATCTTTTTAAAAAGATAAAAAATATTATCTTACTTCAACATTAATAAAAATAGGGTAAAACTGAACAGCTGAAAATTGCTCTTCTATTTCTGGTAAGAAAGTTAATTATTTGTTTGAATTCAATGCCTCCTCTCAAGAACACAATTATAAATCAAGAGAGATACACAAGGATTGATTCATTCATTTAAAAGACATATACTAAATACCTCCTATGGGCCCAATATTGTGCTAGAAACTGAAAATCCAAAGTCTCTACTCCAAGGAACTCACAGCCTGGAAGAGAGACAAATGATCAGGTATTCCAAAGACAGTATGACAGACATCTGAAAGAAATAGAAAGAACACCAAATTATGGAAGCAGCCCAAGTGCCCACTGATAGATGAATAGATAAAGAAGATGTGGTACATATATACAACGTAATATTATTCAGCCATAAAAAGGAATGAAATCTTGCTGTTTGCAACAACATGAATGGAGCTAGAGAGAATAATACTAAATGAAATAGTCAGAGAAAGATAAATACCATATGATTTCACTCATATGTGGAATTTAAGAAACAAAACAAACAAGCATAGGGAAAAAAGAGAGAGAGAGGCAAACTAAGAAAGAGACTCTTAATTATAGAGAACAAAATGATGGTTACCAGAGGGGAGGTGGGGGGATGGGTGAAATAGGTGGTGGGGGTTAAGGAGTGCACTTGTGATGAGCACCAGGTGTTACATGGAAGTGTTGAATCACTATTTTGTACATCTGAAATGAATATGACTGTATGTTAGCTACACTGGAATTAAAATAAAAATTTTTTTAAAAGAATGAATGCTTTTCTTATGACCTTAAAATACTGCCCAAAAACTGCAGATCCTATAATTTTAGATACTAACAAATTAAGTAAGACTTTCCATCTATTGCATCATCCATGCTGGTTTCAATGAAATATTTAAATCAATTAAAAATTCTCAAGAAAACATATACCTTGTAAATAAATATTTCTTAAAGTTTATTCATGGGCAATTTACATCAAAATAAGCTTTCATGGGTGCTTCTGAAATTATCTTATTCCTAGGTGTCATCTCCGAAGATTCTTAACCAGTAAACTAAGTTGAGAACAAGGAGCCTGTATTTTTTTTAAAGATTTTATTTATTTACTTGACAGACAGAGATCATAAGTAGGCAGAGAGGCAGGCAGAGAGAGAGGAGGAAGCAGGCTCCCTGCTGAGCAGAGAACCTGATGCGGGGCTCGATCCCAGGACCCTGAGATCATGACCTGAGCCAAAGGGAGAGGCTTTAACCCACTGAGCCACCCAGGCGCCCCAAGGAGAATGTATTTTTAACAAGAGATTCTGATACAGATAGTTTGACATGATCTACCCATACTTTTTTACTCTAACTATAGACCTTTTCTTAAAAATTGTTGGTTTAGATGAAATGTTTGCTCCCAAACAAAAAGACCACCAGATCTAAGTCATATGCAACTACTGAATCATTGAACACATCAAAAACTAATGATGGTTAATTGAACATAATAAAAAAATTTTTAATTATATTAAAATTTTAAAAAAAAAGACCACCGGATCCAAACTCAAAGTTGGTACTATGGTGAGAAAATTTCATGGGGGTTGAGGGGATAGGAAAAGAGTAATTGAAACAAGATGGGATTGGGAGGGAGACAAACCATAAGTGACTCTTAATCTTACAAAACAAACTGAGGGTTGATGTGGGGAGGGGGTTGGAAGAGGGGGTGGGGTTATGGATATTGGGGAGGGTATGTGCTATGGTGAGTGTTGTGAAGTGTGTAAACCTGGCGATTCGCAGACCTGTACCCCTGGGGATAAAAATATATGTTTATAAAGCTGTAAAAAAAAAAAAAATTTTTAAAAGACTGAAACTGGTCAAGCCAAAATTGAAGTATTTCTATCACCAGTGATGCATAAAAATCCTGCTTCATACTAAGGCTTCCTCATGTTTATTCAGAAAAGTCTGAGTAGAAAGATATGATCCTATGGCTTGACAAAAACAACTGAAGTGTTAACAATTACATCAGGATAAGATGTCCTACAGTGGGGATGGCCCAAACCAGATACTTTAAGTGTTTCCTTGGCTAAATAATACATAGTACAATTTTCTCCAGTTTTCTACTATCTTTTCTATCAACATGACAGTTCAAAAATTTTCCATGAATTCTACTTTAGTGTCAAAGACATTGAAATATTTATCTAATTGTTATTTTCTAAGATAAAAAATTTCATTCATTGTTTTAAAACAGACATATCAAATGTCTCTTGTATGCCAGATACTATGCTAGTCCTTGACTATAGCAAGATCTCAATGCCTTATTTTTTAGAGAAAGAGAGAAAGAGAGCACAAGCAGGAGAGGGGAGAGAGAGATGGAGAGAGAGAAGCAGACTCAGCAGTGAACACAGAGCTTGACACAGGGCTGGATCTCATGATCCTGAGATCAAGAGTTCAATGCTTAACCAACTGAGCCATCCAGGCACCCCAGATCTCTACCTTTTAAAAACTCACAGTCTAGAGGGGTTACAGACATGAGACAATACAGCATGATAGATCCTATAATGTAGTCTCAATGAGAACAGTGTGGAGGAGAAAGCATTATTATTGCCCCTTTTTATCAAAAAATGATGAAAATATCTACATATGACTTATGTGACAGCTCCATTCTAACAACTTTACTATATTATTTAACCTTCACATTAACCTAGAATGTGGATATTTTCCCCCATATTACAGATAAGATTACTGAGTTTTCCCAAACCACAGAGCTGATAAATGGCAGGGCTGAGATTTAAGTCCAAGAAAACCGGTTTACTGAGCTTCTTGACCACTGCACAGCACTGCTTCTTACAGTGAAGAAAGCATGAGACTGGAAATCTCTGTCCCTAAGCAGCTCTGCAACCAGGAACAGATGACTGCCCTAATACTTTCTTTATTGGTTAAATAAGATGGTTGGACTAAATATAGTATATTCTACGCCTGCAGAATATGAAAATAGGTAAAACTGAAGACTCCGACTCACATTCAAGCCTGGTAACTAACTGGTTGAAAAAGCCTAAATAAATCAGTCAACACTCCATATCCAAACCATTTTGCATGTTACCACTAAAAAATTTTCTGGGGTTTCTAAATATGCCATGCACCCACAGATCTCCAAACAACAAAAAGAAAACCCTTCCAACTCCATGCCACTGTGTTAACCTATCCAATCAGACAACCATCTCTCCTACTTTCCTTAACCACTCAGTTTTTAAAGAGTGTTCCCTCACTTGCAAAACCAAATATAAACCAACTGATACGGTGTTTACTTGTGTAGTCAACCATCCATCCATCTGTTGATTGATTCAGAGCTTATGAGCCAGTAGGTACATTTTGTACTATAATAAATTATAAAATACACTATGTGTGAAGTAAATAAGACTATATAAAGATAAGTGAGATATAAAGAATATAAAGATAAGTAAAACATAAATCAAATTTTCAGAAAGCTTGCAGTGCACTTGGAAATGGGGAAAGACAAACATTCATTTAGCATCCCATATGATAACCACTATATTAAAGATATGAAATGGGCTCTAGGGGAGAATAGAGTGAAAGTATTCCAGATAGGAGAAATAGTATATGTTCAAGAACTCTAAGAAGTACTATATGGCTGAAACATGGAATGTATAAAAGGAAGAAGCAGGAAAGTAGGATGTACATGAAGACAAAGAGTGGATTACAAATAGTCTTGTTTGCCATACACGACAGATTAGACTTTTTTCCTTTTAAGATTTTATTTATTTATTTGACAGAGATACAGTGAGAGAGGGAACACACGCAGGGAGAGTGGGAGAGGGAGAAGCAGGCTTCCTGCTGAGGACCCTGGAATCATGACCTGAGCCAAAGGCAGACACTTAATGACTGAGCCACCCAGGCTCCCCCAGATTAGACTTTATACCACAGATAGGAAGTTATCCAAGGATCCTGAATCCTTGATTCCAGAAAAGAGATTTAACAATACAGCCAGTCAGTAAAATCACTTAAGCTATAACATGGAAGATGTTGGGGTAATACTTGTGGCAAAGAGACCAGTTAGTAAGCTGACAAGAGATAGGAACCTAAACTATGATAGCTGCAGTAATGATGGATAAAAGGAAACAATTCCAAGAGCGATGCAAAAGGAAGAAATAGATATGAGTATTCCAATGCAGGAAAGGAAGAAAAGAAGCAAGTCTAGGAATCTGGCTGGATGCAGAGTGATAACATTCAATAACATATGGAAAACAGTAAAAGGAGTAGTTTGAGAGAACACCTAAGAACTCTATTTTGAAACTAGTAACAGTGGTTAAGAACATAGGATTTGATTTTTTTCAAAGAAATGGAACAAATAATCCTAAAATTTATATGGAACCAGAAAAGACCTCGAATAGCCAAAGCAATATTGAAAAAGAAAGCCAAAGTTGGTGGCATCACAATTCCGGACTTCAAGCTCTATTACAAAGCTGTCATCATCAAGACAGCATGGTACTGGCACAAAAACAGACACATAGATCAATGGAACAGAACAGAGAGCCCAGAAATAGACCCTCAACTCTATGGTCAACTCATCTTCGACAAAGCAGGAAAGAACGTCCAATGGAACAAAGACAGCCTCTTCAATAAATGGTGTTGGGAAAATTGGACAGCCACATGCAGAAAAATGAAATTGGATCATTTCCTTACACCACACACGAAAATAGACTCAAAATGGATGAAGGATCTCAACGTGAGAAAGGAATCCATCAAAATCCTTGAGGAGAACACAGGCAGCAACCTCTTCGACGTCAGCCGCAGCAACATCTTCCTAGGAACATCGCCAAAGGCAAGGGAAGCAAGGGCAAAAATGAACTATTGGGATTTTATCAAGATCAAAAGCTTTTGCACAGCAAAGGAAACAGTGAACAAAACCAAAAGACAACTGACAGAATGGGAGAAGATATTTGCAAATGACATATCAGATAAAGGGCTAGTGTCCAAAATCTATAAAGAACTTAGCAAACTCAACACCCAAAGAACAAATAATCCAATCAAGAAATGGGCAGAGGACATGAACAGACATTTCTGCAAAGAAGACATCCAGATGGCCAACAGACACATGAAAAAGTGCTCCATATCACTCGGCATCAGGGAAATACAAATCAAAACCACCATGAGATATCACCTCAAACCAGTCAGAATGGCTAAAATTAACAAGTCAGGAAATGACAGATGCTGGCGAGGATGCGGAGAAAGGGGAACCCTCCTACACTGTTGGTGGGAATGCAAGCTGGTGCAACCACTCTGGAAAACAGCATGGAGGTTCCTCAAAATGTTGAAAATAGAACTACCCTATGACCCAGCAATTGCACTGCTGGGTATTTACCCTAAAGATACAAACGTAGTGATCCGAAGGGGCACGTGCACCCGAATGTTTATAGCAGCAATGTCTACAATAGCCAAACTATGGAAAGAGCCTAGATGTCCATCAACAGACGAATGGATAAAGAAGATGTGGTATATATACACAATGGAATACTATGCAGCCATCAAAAGAAATGAAATCTTGCCATTTGCGACGACGTGGATGGAACTAGAGGGTATCATGCTTAGCAAAGTAAGTCAATCAGAGAAAGACAACTATCATATGATCTCCCTGATATGAGGGAGAGGAGATGCAACATGGTGGGTTAAGGGGGTAGGAGAAGAGTAAATGAAACAAGATGGGATTGGGAGGGAGACAAACCATAAGTGACTCTTAATATCACAAAACAAACTGAGGGTTGATGGGGGGAGGAGGGTTGGGAGGGGTGGGGTTATGGACATTGGGGAGGGTATGTGCTATGGTGAGTGCTGTGAAGTGTGTAAACCTGGCGATTCACAGACCTGTACCCCTGGGGATAAAAATATATTATATGTTTATAAAAAATAAAATTTAAAGAACAGGAACTAGCAAAAAAAAAAAAAAAAGAACATAGGATTTGTACACAAGAGTGTCACTTAATATCTGTGTGACCTTGGAAGAGGTTCTTAAATTCCTAAAGTCTCAGTTTCCTCATCTATAAAGCTAAGGTAATAAAAGAAACAACTCAGAATTGTTCTGAAGAATAAATCAGCTAACACACATGAAGCATTTATAATACTGGCAAGTAAATGGTAATTTCTCAAATAATGGCTATTATCATTATTCCATTGGGTTTGAGGTGGTTGGAGGTTGTCTGAAGGCAAATGGTAAGAAAAGAGTTGGAAATATGGTTTTGGGGCCAGGAAGAAGTCTGAGTATGGATTATGTTTCTTTAAAAGGTTATTTGGAGTTAGAAAAATTCCATGAATGGATGGCTGAGTAAACACCAACATCTAAAAGTCTTCTGGGTGTTTTTTCTGAACCACTCACTATCCTAAATATTTGTTTCAAACTATTGCTGAGTCCCAAATTATAACTCAAGAAACTTTTTTCGCCAATAAATCAAATCTTTTCCAGCCCTTCAGAAGTATCTTTATAGTCAATCTATTCTTGAAATTATTGTGTGTATGTATGGATGTGTGTGTGTGTGTGTGTGTGTATATATATATATATATATATATATATATATATATATGATATTCTATTTATACATTTCAGTTCCCCTATAAAATTATGTTATGGAGCTACATATATACCAAAATATTTCTTCACTGACACACAAATACCACCCACATATCATGGAAAAATTAGTGACTTCTACTCTCATGTATAATTTTGACTCCTGCTTCAGAGCTACTAGGACCCATGAGCAGCATTAGTCCCCGGAAAAAAAATTGTGACCAAACTAGGTCACAATTTTGAAAAACTCTTGTCCTTTGGCATCTGTCTGGTGGCCCTGCATGCCACAACTGTAGAGTTCTACATGCTAATCTAGTAGCGTAATTTTTAACTTTAAAGTCCTCATTTACTTAAATTGTCCCAAAATCCTTCTTTTATTAATATCTCCTTTCTAGTTTAGAGAGAATAAAGATTCCAGAGCTTCCTTGGGAAACACAATGATGTTTTTCAGACCTGAGGAAAGGGCAATCACAAAGACAGGGATGCTTAACCTCAAAATAAAAACAAAAATAATAATAATAATACTGTAATATTCAACACAATGAGACAATGAGAACAATGAGGAAAAGCCAAGGAGAAACTGGTTTTACAAGTGAGGAGTTATCATATCTCAAGATGTCAATGTTCTACTTACTTTGATGCCTGCCAAAATGTTTGTAAGATCAGGAGCTTGATCTGCACTGTGCAACTCCAGAACAACTCCCACATTAATAAAAAGAAAGACCTATAATGGGACAGATGGTAGCTATACTCGTGGTGAACATAGCATAATCTATAAATTTGTCAAATCCCTAAGTTGTACAGCTGAAACTAATGTAACATTGTGTGTCAACTATACTCGAATAAAAAAATGATCTAAAAATGAACGTTGGGAGTGCCTGAGTGGCTGAGTCCTTTAAGCAGCTGCCTTTAGCCCAGGTCATAATTCAGGGCCTCAGACTGAGCCCCACATTGGGCTCCCTGCTCAGTGGGGAGTCTGCTTCTCCCTCTCCCTCTGCTGCTCCCCCTGCTTGTGCCTTCTCACTCTATCTCTATCTCAAATAGTAAGTAAAGTGTTTTTTTTAAATGAACTTTGAACTCTTCAAGCCAAGTAAGTTAAAATCACACAAACCAATAAGAGTGCTTATAGAATTAATACTCATGAATACCTTTAATAAATAGTTTTTATTTTTAAATTACAGTTAAATATGAAAGCATAATATTCTCCCTTTCAGTAAACAATGACTATAGAAAACAAGACTTTTCAAACTATCACTGACCTAATAGAAAATTATCCTAGTGAACAATAAAATTTATTCCCTTTCCACAAATAACTGGGTACTTTTATGAGCCAGATTCTTAATACTCCATGCCCTATGAACTGCGGATATAGCAGGGAAATAAAACATTCAGAAATGCTGGTTGATAGAAGGGGAAAGAGGAAGATGAAGAATAACTGGGTATATGAGGAAAACATATAGTATGTGAGATGGTATTTGCAATGAAGAAATGGAAAGCTGGTAAGGAGAATGAGTGTCTGTTTTTTCCAATGTTAATTAATGGTGCCCAGAGAAGACTTTACTGAGAAGGTGACATTTGAATAAAGACCTGATGGAAGTGAGATACTGGACCATGAAGCTATTGGGCCAATCAGTTCTCCAGACAAAGAGAACAAATCCAAAAAACAGATAGAAGATAAGTAGGGGAGGAAGCAGAGAAACCAGGTAAGTAGTTTTTGCAGAAGATATTAATAGCTTGAACCAGATGGAAAATGGAGGGATTCTGGATGTGTTTCTGAAGGTAGAGCAAACAGTATCTGCTGAAGAATGGAATAAGAATGAAAGAGAAAAAGAGAAGTCGGGGACCCTGCCAAAGTTTTCAGCCTGAACAAGTACCACAGCGTTTCCATTACAGGTAAGGAAAGAGAATTTCACTTGTATTTAGCAACAAGGAAGTTATTGGGGACTTTCACATGAGCCATTCATGAAGTGGTAGGAAGCAATTTCAGGTCCTAATCCTAAAGATCCAAATCCTAAAGATTGGAAAAGAAAAAGCAAAGAATGAAGGCGGAACTGGAGGGAAAAGTAGGCTCAGCAAAAGAAATCAGTTATTATTTACCTTGCAAACTAGACCAGAAAAGTGAAAATAAATACCTTGTCTTTGCAAAGCATTTCACCAAATCCCATTTGTGGCTTTTTTATTTTCTGGTTTTTGCTTTGCCTCTTTCCCTGTGAGCAGCAAATTAATAAAATAATGAAGTAACTGGTCTCATTCTAATAAAATTCAACAGTCTAACAATAATGCCTCAAACAAATTATTTGCAAAAAGATGTAGAAAATAGGCAACAAATCTTTTCTATCAGAAAGGGGTATGGAAAAGTCACTAAGAGAGCTCAGCGGTTTGATGAGCAATAAATGGGGGTTATTTCCTTTATTAAAATCCCTGATTGCATAAGAAGAACACAAATATTTTTAAATTGTATAATAGTATCAGTTCTCTCCCCATGAAATTTTAGTTCCTGTTGTCTGGTAGACATAGATCTGCTGGAGACAGGAAGCAAAGAATACCATTCAGCTGAATGAATGAATGAATCATTGAGGTAAACTATAATTTCCAGAGTCAGGTCAGGACATCAGGGATAACAACAATGTGGCTCTCTTCATAAGGGCATGGGAGGGTTTTTTTGTTTTTGTTTTTTTGAAATGAGTGAAAAAAGATACTGAAATGAGTGAAAAAAGATACATTCAAAAGATTCCGCTAGAGTCTTATGTTCCATAACAGTATGGACTAAGTCTGTCTTGTTCTCTGTTGTTTTCCCAGGGTCTATTTTGGTGTGGGATGCATGATAAGAATTCAATAAGCATTTCTGAATGAAAAACTAAATGATCGAAAGCATGCAGCTGGGTGCGGCTCAGGTCATGATGTCAGGGTCCTGGGATCGAGCCCCGAATCGGGCTCTCTGCTCAGTGGGGAGCCTGCTTCCCCCTCTCTCTCTCTGCCTTCCTCTCTGCCAACCTGTGATCCCCCTCTCTCTGTGTCAAATAAATAAATAAAATCTTTTTTTAAAAAAAGAAAGAAAACATGCAATAATTAATTAAGTGAATTCACTTATTCATTATTCATGAATAGCACCTTAACCCTATATTAGACAATATATCACAGTTAGAATCTTACCTAATAAAACTCTCACCTGATAGATAACCAGCACACCTAATTCTAACTCTAACCACACATAAAGAACACTTTAAAAGACTACACATTATCTACATTGATTAACCAGACAAAATATTATTACTAACTTCACAGGGGTGTCAGCTGAAGAAAAACTTATTTTGGCTTTATTTGTTTTAGAAGCACTCCTAAAAGTGAGGCAACATTTATTTTGAGAGAATCATGAAGAAATCTGTGACATCACCATAAATATGAATGCTAGTGTGGAGAATCAGAGGTATGCTGTTTAAATAACATAAACTGGCTATGGTGAGTGCTGTGAAGTGTGTAAACCTGGCGATTCACACACCTGTACCCCTGGGGCTAATAATACATTATATATTTATTTTAAAATTTTTTAAAATAACATAAACTGGATTAATCCTTAGTCTGACTGTGCCCTTCTAAAACAAGAGAAAGATTTCCTACATATATTAATGTCTCCCACATATCATATTGATATCATTTATGACTAAGTAACAGACTTTTAAAAATATACTGTTGAATATTTTTATTTTCTTGTCTGAGTAATAGAGACTAGACCAGAGCTGTGGGTGGAGGCAAGCTCTCCCCTAAAAGAAATAGATGATTCTTTTCATCATCCCGGGGCATTAGACTCGGCATGAAAAAGAGTTCAGGACTCTGGGTCCAGGATTCCAGGTTTCTCTTTGGTGAGGATCAAGCTTGTCCCACAACATGATGCTATATGGGAGCAAAATGATACGGGAGAAAATAACTTGGAGAACTACAATACTGTTTTTATTCATCAATACATCCTTAGAATAAAATCATTCAGAGTATGAGCAACTGGTAGAGGGCATAAGGTGCTACCAAGGCAGATCAGCAAAACATAAAAATTCCTTTGGTAGGCCCAGACATTAATTGGGTAAAAGAAACGAGTAACGAAAAAATTTAACTACCCTATTTATGGGATGGAAGTTTATAGTCATGTTTTTGAGTATTATTTTGGAAATATTTTGAGTACTATCACTAAAAGTACTCTTCCCCTTTATCAGGAAAATGTTTTTTTAACCTTTTGATCAGAGTTTATTGGCCCAGAGATGGCCATCTGACCCAATATGAGCTGATCAGTGTCAGGATGCTTCCCCTGGATTGTTAAACTTGTTATGAGACAGACCTAGTCTGCGTGCACCTCTAGTGGAGGAAGGATGAGGCTTTAGGGCTGAGGGAGACCATATCTCCCACCATATGAAAAAAACCTTTGGGAAAGTTACAACAAAATTACCAAGGTGAGATGTAATGAGTGACAAATCACAATTATCCTTAAAATCTAGGTCTACCCCAGCACTTCCTGTGATTTAATAATTAAAGCCAACAACCCTTCTTTCCCAAAGATAGTCTAAATAGGTTTCTGTCTCTTAAAATTTGAAAAACCAGTGTCCCTTCACTAAACACAACTTAAGCTGAAATCACTATATTAGGGATATCTTGACATTTACTGTAATACTTATAAAATATATTCAGAAGATCTGAAAACTGATGGGTTAGGAGTTTGCAGAACTATTTTACCTAGCAAATGGACTAATCTTACATAACATTAAGTATCTATTCAACATAAGTTGTTAACAAAGGACTGGTGGCACACTCCATACTTGACCTGGAAGCTTTTTATTCATTCAACAAATACCTTAGTGTGACAACATCTGGGAAAAAACAAAAACATAAACATAAAAAACATTACACCCACTGCTCTGTGCAAATGAATAACTTGGGAATCTTGTTAAAATGCAAATTCTGGTTCAGTAGGTCTGAAGTAGGACCCGAGACTCTGCACCGTTCCAAGCTCCAGGATGCCAATGTTGTTGGTCTGCAAACAACATTTTGTGTACCAAAGTGCTAAATTATCTGGGAGATAAAACAATTAATGCATATTAACAAAGCTTGAGAAACTTTTAAAGTAGAATGGAATAAATGTTGTTAAATGAAATTTTAGTTCAAAATAAGATTTTAAAGCAACCAAGGAATATGTACAACAGACATTTTTACCCCTTTGCTAAGCCTAGCAAAACATAATTTTGAAATAGTGTTTAGAAGCAAGGTGAAGGATTATTACAGGTCAGGAATTGGATGAAAGCAAACTACAGGGTAGGTTCAGGATGGATAAAAGTCAGTCTTGTTGTGTAATTACTTAAATTCTAAAAAGTGTTTTACAATAGACATAAATCAAAGTGGTTACTTCAAACTGATGATATCAAAATGTTTTGTTTCAGAGAAAGACATATATAAAGGTATAATATAATCATTCTCCCAAAAACATTTACTTTTCTACTACTCTACGCCAGGATCTGTTCTAGGCACTAAGGATACAAGGGAAAACAAAACGGGGAAAAAATGACTCTTATAAGGACCAAAATCGGTACTTACTTTAGGTTTAGGACCCTGGGCATCCCCAAAAAATGTGTCTAGAAATTCAGAGGGGAAAAAAGTATCATTCCTAACTAAGGTTATCAGAGAAGACTCTGAAAAGAAGATTGTAACTGGCCTTAGCCAGCAAGGAAATGAGATTTCCAAAGGAAGAAATAGAAGAATATGGCATTTTAAGTTGAGGGGATGGCATGAGTAGGGAAGGAAAGCAACAGTGTGATAGGGGATTGAAAAGAGCTCAGATTGGCTGAATAAGACAGTGACGAGGCAATTGCAAATTATGAGCTTAAAAAGGTAGAGTTAAGTCAATGCATTTGTTACAGTTTCAGAGCATTTTCACTAGCCAGATTTTTACCTAGGCTAGAATTCTCTTCCCCCAGATCTTTGAGTGGCTTGCTCCTTCTCATCATTCAGGTCTCAGGCTAAAATCCACCCCCAGAAATGTCTTCCTTGAGCAGTCCTTCTAAAGAACCTAAATCTGAATTTATCATAATCATCTTCTTGCTAATTTATTAGCTGCTTCCCCTACTAAAACATAAGCTCCACTTGCATTTCCAGCCTTTATGGAATAATAGTTATCATATTTACTCTTCTGCATGGAGCTACATTAAATCTGGACAGAATATGTGAAACCATAGTTTTCAGACATTTGACATCAGGCATTGCAAGACAGGGATCCCTGAGAGAGGGAAACAAAATGAGTCCTCTGAATGCCCCACATAACTGTTTAGAGAATGGCTATAGAACAGGAAGGGGGCAGGGGGGCTCCAGAGCCTGATGGTCTCCTTAAGTTGAAGAGATGAAGCTGGGAGTCAAGACAGGTCAAGGTAGTTAGAGTTGGAAGGCAGATACCAAAGAGGAAAGAGATACACAGAGAGGGAAACCTCTGGTCTTCAGCTGGATAATGATTAGCACAGGTGTTTGAAGAAACTACCTGAGGCAAGTGAGGAGAAAAAAAAATAAATTTAAAATTAAAAAACACCTAACAGGAGTAGAGGAATAATCCTCAGAAGTCAAACAAAGCCAGGAAAACTACATTTTCCCATCAGACAGAAAACCTCATAAAACAGGACAATGGATAGAGTACTCAGAAGTGTGTTGCCTCAGTGTAGGGCAAAATTAGCCCTCTTTAAAAGTTGTTTTGTCCCTTAAAAGGAAAGCCTGGAAGGACCAAACTGTTTCCTAGTTACTTAAATGTGTCCTGCAACAGGGAGGGGTAAGATCTAGACTATTTATAGGAATAAAAGAATATCCAGCAGTCTACAAGGTAAAGAGACTTTACAATATTTAGCAACTAATAAAAATGGTCAGGCATGCAAAAAAGCAGGAATATACAGCCCATAAAAAAGATTAAAAATCAATCAAGAAGGGCACCTAGCTGGCTCAGACAGTTAAGCATCTGCCTTTGGCTCAGGTCATGATCCCAGAGTTCTGGGATCAAGTCCCACATCGGGCTCCCTGCTTGGCAGGGGGCCTCCTTCTCCCTCTCCTTCTGCTGCTCCCCCTGCTTGTGCTCTTTCGCTCTCTATCTCAAATAAATAAATAAAATCTTTTAAAAAATCAATCAAGAAAAAGAGACCCCAAAAATAAGACAGATAAACGTAACTAGTAGACAAAGCAAAATAATTATAACTATATTCCATACTTTAAAAAGGTAGAGGAACAAGTAATCATTTCAGTTAGAGATACAGAACTCATGACCGACTTCACAGAAATTTAAAGACTTATAAGGAAATATTATGACTATTATGTTTGTATACTATACCAACTTATTAGATAACTTACATTAAATAGATATACTTCAAGAAAGACATAAACTACTAAAATTAAAATCAGAAGAAATAGAAAATCTGAATAGATTGATAACAAATAAAACAGATTAAATTAGTAATTTAAAATTTTCCCACAAAGAAAAGCCCAGACCCAGAGAGCTTCACTGTTGAATTCTACCAAACATTTAAAAAAGAATTAATATGATAACATCACAAGTTCTTCCAGAAAACAGAAAAGAACACTTTGCTGCCATTATGTGTAAAAAAAACAAAACACTATGGAGTTTCCTCAAAAATTAAAAATGGAACTACCAGGTGATCTAGCAATTCCACTTCTGAGTATATACCTTAACCTCTGTATATATCTTCCAGGTATATATCTTATCTTAGCAATATCACTAACTCGAAGAGATATCTGCACCCCCATGTTCACTGCAGCACAATTCACAAAACCAAGAGACAGAAACAACCTAACTATCAATGAACGAATAGATAAAATGTGGGATACATATACAATGGGATATTACTCAATTATAAAAAAGAAGGAATTGGGGGCTGCTGGGCGGCTCAGTTGGTTGGCAACTGCCTTCAGCTCAGGTCATGATCCTGGAGTCCTGGGATCGAGTTTTGCATCAGGCTCCCTGCTTGCCAGGAAGTCTGCTTCTCCCTCTGACCCTTTCCCCTCTCATGCTCTCTCTCTCACTCTCTCTCAAATAAATAAATAAAATCTTTAAAATAAAGAAGAAGAAGAAGAAAATGCTACTATTTGCAAGCACATAAGATGGAGTATTATGCTAAGTGTAATAAGTCAGACAGAGAAAGACAAATAATATATGATCTCACTTATATGTGGAATCTAAAACAGTTGAACTCATAGAAACAGAATGGAATGGTGGTTTCCAGGAGATGTGGGAGGGGGGGAATTGGGGTGATTATTGGTGAAAGGGTACAAAATTCCAGTTATAAGATTAATAAATTCTGAAGATTTAATATACAGCATGGTAATCATACTGTACTATATACTTGAAAGCTGCTAGTAAACTTTCAAGAGAGTAAATATTTTTTTTTAAGATTTTATTTATTTATTTGACAAAGAGAGAGAGAGAGCACAAGCAGGGAGATTGGTAGAAGGAGAAGTAGGCTCCCTGTTGAGCAGGGAGCCTGATGCGGGACTCATCCCAGGACCCCAAGATCATGACCTGAGCCAAAGCAGTCACTTAACCAACTGAAGCACCCAGACATTGGAAAACTTTTTTTTTAATTCCAGCATTGTTAAAATACAGTGTTATATCACTTTCAGGTGTACAATATAGTAATTCAACAATTCTATACAATCAGATGTGTAAATCTTAAATATTCTTACCACAAAAAAAACTATGTAAGGTGATAGAAGTGTTAACTAACTCTATTGTGGTGATCATTCTGATATCTATATATATATATATATATATATATATATATATATATATATAAAATCATCACATTATACACTTTAAACTTACACAGTGTTGTATGTCAATTATATTTCAGTAAACCTGGAAATAATTAAAATGTTTAGAACATAAAGAACTTTCAAGAAAGAAAATGTCTAGCCAGTTGATTCATTATCATGTAGTGAATACCCCTCTCCTATTTAAAATGACCACCACTGAAGTGCCTGGGTGGCTCAATGGGTTAAGTGTCTGCCTTAGTCTCACATCATGATCCCAAGTCCTGGGATAGAGTCCCACCCTGGGCTCCACAGTCAGCTGGAAGTCTGCTTCTTCCTCTCCCTCTGCTCCTCCCACAATTCATGCACACATGCCCATGCCTGCATTTTTTTCTCTCTTTTTCAAATAAATATAATATTCAAAAAATAAAAATAAAATGATCTCAAATTTAAGAAACAAAACAGATGAATATTCAGGAGGTGGGGGAAGAAAAGAGAGACAGAGGGAAACAAATCATAAGAGACTCTTAACTATAGGGGCGCCTGGGTGGTTCAGTCCTTAAGCAGCTGGCTTTGGCTCAGGTCATGGTCCCAGGGTTCTGGGACGGAGCCCTGTATTGGGCTCCCTGCTCGGCTGGAAGCCTGCTTCTCCCTCTCTCACTCCCCCTGCTTGTGTTCCCTCTTTTGATGTGTCTGTCTCTGTCAAATAAATAAATAAAATCTTAAAAATAAACAAATAAATAAAATAGAATGACCACCTCTTTTTCATATAATAAATTCTTGTATGTTCTAGTCATTCTCATATTTTTGTTTAATGTGCATCAGAATCACTTGAAGTCTCATTGAGCTATCAGTTGCAAGGTCCCACCTTTTCTAACATGTTCCCTGATGATACTAATGATGTTGGTCCAGGGATCGTACTTTGAGAACAGCTGCTATATTCCAATTACGTAATAGCACAGTGACTAAGCATTCAGGCTTGGATTTAAATTTTTACTTTAACAAGTTACTGCCTCTAGCAAATCCATAATTCTCTTTAAACTTCCGTTTCTTTTTTTTTTTTTAATTTTATTTTTTTAAAACATATAATATATTTTTATCCCCAGGGGTACAGGTCTGTGAATCGCCAGGATTACACATTTCACAGCACTCACCATAGCACATACCCTCCCCAATGTCCATAACCCCACCCCCACTCTCCCAACCCCCCTCCCCCCATCAACCCTCAGTTTGTTTTGTGAGATTAAGAGTCACTTATAGTTTCTTCATTTTAAAGTGGAAATACAAATTGTAGCTACCTCATTTAACTGTTGACAATTAAATTAAATAATAAAGCCCTTAGAGTATTGCTTGGCAAATAATAATAGCTTCACAGCCATTTGTTATGGTTATTACCTGGGAGCTTACTAGAAATGCAAATTCTTAAAATGCAAATTATAGGAAAAGACCTGAGATCCTTCACTGTATATTAAGGCTTAAGAAACACTGGTTTTCCACAGCCAGCTTTTGTTCCTATTGCTAACCCTCAGGTTAGAATTCTTTTTTTTTTTTTTTTTTAAGATTTATTGATTTAAGAGAGAGAGCATGAGCAGAAAGGGCAGAGGGAAATGGAAAGAGAATCCCAAGCAGACTCCTGCTGAGCATGGAACCCAACACAGGGCTCAATCTCGTGACTCTGAGATCACAAGTTGAACCAAAACCAACTGCGGGCCCCTTAACCAGCTGTGACACCCAGGCACCCCTCAGGTTAGAATTCTTTAAGAGTATTATCTAATCAATAGCCTCAGGTGCACCTATAAAATCTAGGGTTGCTCTGCTCTCATCTCTCCCCTTTTCTGATCCCATTAGCTTTATAACTCCCAGAAATGCTCAAATGTTCTCACCCTATGATGGTTCCTTTCTGGTTTTCTAGCAAGGTTATGGGTCTTTTATTTTATTACCAAAACTTATGGGATGCAGCAAAAGCAATTCTAAAAGGAAGTTTTACAGTGATAAATACCAACAAAAAGAAAGAAGATCTCAGGGCACCTGGGTGGCTCAGTGGGTTAAGGCCTATGTCTTTGGCTCAGGTCATGATCTCAGGGTCCTGGGATCAAGCCCTGCATGGGGCTCTCTGCTCAGCGGGGAGCCTGCTTCCTCCTTTCTCTGTCTCTGCCAGCCTCTCTGCTTACTTGTGATCTCTGTCTGTCAAATAAATAAATAAAAATCTAAAGAAAAAAAAAAAGAAGATCTCACATAAATTAATTTTACACCTCAAGGAATTAGGGGAGAAAAAGGAACAATGTAAGTCCAAGATTAGCAGAAGAAGGGAATAACAAAGATCTGAGCAAAAATAAATGAAACAGAGACCAGAAAAGGAAAAGAAAAAAAAAAATCAACAAAACTAAGACAAGATTTTTTTTAAAAGATAAACAAAATTGGCAAACCTGATGGCTTCACTGATGAATTCTACAAAAAATCTAAAGAATGAATAGCAATCCTTCTCAAACTTTTTCAAAATATTAAAAAGGAAGGAACCATTCTTAAATCAGGGCCAGCATAGCCCTGATACCAAACACAGAAAAAGACATTACAAGAAAACTACAGACCAGTAGTTTTGATCCAAAATCCCCAACAAAATACTAGCAAACAGATTCAGTAAAGTAGCAGACAATTACAGAAGAAAAAGAAATAAAACACATCCAAATTGGAAAAAAGGAAATAAAATTTTCTCTGTTTACAGGCAATATGATCTTTTGGGTAAAAAACAAACAAACAAATAAAAAACCTTTAAAGACTCAAAAAGATATTAGATTAACAAACTCAGCAAAGTAGCAGGCTACAAAGTCAATGTACCAAAAATGTATTTCTATACACAAACAATACACAATCTGAAAAGGAAATTACAAAAACAATTCCACTTACAATAACATCAAAATGAATAAAATTTTTAGGAATTAACAGAAGTGAAAGACTATACAATGAAAGCTAAAAAACACTGCTCCAAGAAATCAGAAAAGACATAATTAGCTGGAAACACATCCCGTGTTCATGGATCAGAAGACTTAATATTGTTAAAATGTCAATAATACCCAAAGCAATCTACAGACTCACTGCAATCCCTATTAAAATCCCAACAATTTTTTTTTTTTTTGCAGAACTATAAAACCTATCCTAAAATCTATATGGAATATCAAGGGACCCTATATAGCCAAAACAATCCTGAAAAAGAAGAACAAAACTAGAGGTGTCACACTTCCTGATTTCAAAAAACTTACTAAAGCTATAATAACCAAAACAGTGTAGAATCAACATAAAGACAGATATATAGACCATTTGAATAGAATAGAAAGATCAGAAAGAAATCCTCACTCACAAAGTCAAATGATTTTTGTCATTGGTGCCAAGCCATTCAAGGGGTTAAAGAACAGTCTTTCCAACAAATGGTGCTTGGAAAACTGGATATCCATACACAAAATAATGGAGTTGGACCCTTACCTTAATACCATATACAGAAATCAACTCAAAATGGATCACAGATCTAAATGTTAGACCTAAAGCAATAAAACTTTAAGAAGTAAATATGGGCAAAAATTTCATTATATTGGATTTAGCAATGATTTCTTGGCTATGACACAAAAGGCACAGGTAACAAAAGAAAAAAATGGACATCTTGGACATCATAAAAATGTTTAAATTGTGTATATCAAAACACATTATCCACAGAATAAAAACATTGCTGACAGAATGGGAGAACATTTTGCAAATCATGTATCTGATAAGAGATCAATATTCAGATTCCGTACAGAACTCCTAAAATTCAAAATAACAACAACAAAAACCCAATTCAAAAATGGGTGAAGGACTTGAATAGACATTTATCCAAAGAAGTTATACAAATAGCCAGTAAGCAATTTCTGAGGTTTCTCAGAAAGTTAAAAATAGAACTACCCCAGGATCCAGCAATGCACTACTAAGTATTTACCTAAAGAATACAAAAATACTAATTCAAAGGGATACATGCACTCTGATGTTTATAGCAGCATTATCTACAATAGCCAAATCATGGGAACACTCCAAGTGTCCATCAGCTGTTGAAGGGATAAAGAAGGCATGATATATAGCTATGGGATATTGCAAGGGAATATTACTCAGCCATAAAAAAAAAATGAAATCTCACTATTTGCAATAACATGGATGGAGCCAAAGAGTATTATGCTAAGTGAAATAAGTCAGTCAGAGAAAGACAAATACTATATGATTTCACTCATATGTGGGATTTAAGAAACAAAACAAATGAGCACAGAGTAGGGGGAAAAGAGAGAGAGAGAAATCAAGAAAGAATCTTAACTATAGAGAACAAACTAATGGTTACCAGAGGGAAGGTATGTGGGAAGATGGGTGAAATAGGTTCTAGAGATTAAGAAGGGCACAACTGATGAGCAACAGGTGTTGTATATAAGTGTTGAATCACTAAATTGTACACTTGAAACTAATATTACACTGCATGTTAACTAACTGGAATTTAAATAAAAACTTTAAAAAAAACTTTAAAAAAAGATGTTCAACATCACTAATCATTTGGGAAATGCAAATCAAAACTACAATGAGATATCACCTCACACCCATTAGGACAGCCTATCAAAAAAACAGGAAACAAGTGTTGGTAAAGATGTAAGAAATTGGAACACTTACACACTGTTGGTAGGACTATAAAACAGTGAACCCACTGTGGAAAACAGGACACAGGTTTCTCAAAAAATTAAAAAGAATCACGATATGACCCAACATTCCACTGCTGGGTATATACTTAAAACTCAAAAAGATATTTGTACACCCACATTCATAGCAGCGTTATTCACAATAGCTAAACAATGGAAGCAACCCAAGTATCCATCAACAGATGTGGTACATACATACAATGGAATATTCTTCAGCCTTAATAAGGAAGGAAATTCTGTTATAAACTACAACATGGAATAAACCTTAAGGACATTACACTAAGTGAAATAAGCCAGCCACAAAAAGACAGACACTGTATAATTCCCTTAGTGAGGTGCTTAGTCAAATATTATAAAGATAGAAAGTATAATGGTGGTTTCCAGAGAAGGGGGGAGGGAGAGAATAGGGAATTATTGTTTAATAAGTATAGAGTTTCAGGGGTGCCTTGGTGGCATAGTCGGTTAAACGTCTGACTCTTAATTTCAGCTCCAGTCATGGTCTCAGGGTCATGGGATCAAGCCCCACATTGGGCTCTGTGATCAGTGCAGTGTGCTTGAGATTCTCCTTCTCCCTCTACCCCTCCCCCAACTCTCTCTCTCTAAAAAAAATAAATAAATAAATCTTTTAAAAAATAAGTATAGAGTTTCAGTTTTACAAGATGAAAGGAGTTATGGGGATGGATGCTTGTGATGACTGCATAGTAATGTGAATATATTTAACACGACTGAACTATATACCTAAAAATGATTAAGATGGTAAATTTTATGTTATGTGCATTTTAACACAATAAAAAGTTAAAAAGAATATAAACAGCGGAAAAAAACTCAATGCCATTAAGTTATATAAAACACTAAAAAAGAATATTATCTATGTACTTAAAGCTTGATATATATGAACATTTTTATATTTGCTTTTTTACCAAGACACTCTTTTGCTGCAGTATAATTATTAGAATTGTAAGTCAGAACACAGTAAAATAAATATAATTAGAATATATATACAAGGTGGGGCGCCTGAGTGGCTCAGTGGGTTAAAGCCTCTGCCTTCGGCTCAGGTCATGGTCCCAGGGTCCTGGGATCGAGCCCCGCATCGGGCTCTCTGCTCGGCGGGGAGCCTGCTTCCACCTCTCTCTCTCTCTGCCTGCCTCTCTGCCTACTTGTGATCTCTGTCTGTCAAATAAATAAGTGAAATCTAAAAAAAAAAAAAAAAAAGAGAGACTTCAAATCCATATTCATTTAAAAAAAAAAAAGAATATATATACAAGGAAATTTCACTGTTTTTTAATTTAAAATATTTATTATGCTGCATGCCATATCTGCATAAAACTGCAAATTAGACTATTCTTGTTTAAAGTAGCACAAAATCGAGCTGGACAGACAGACATACACAATTAGCGGACTCTATAAATATTATAATAAACTATAATGGAAGCACAAAAGAGGGAACAACTACTTCTACTGCAGAATAAATTATTTGTTAGCTGGTCCTAGAAGGTTGAGTGAGAACTTGGGCAGATAGAAAGGGATATTAGCATTCTGATAGCATTGGAAGCTATAAGAAAAAGACACAAAGAACTGAAAATATATGGCATCCTGGGGTGAGATGAAGAAATTTTTTTTGTTGTAGCTAATTCACAGAATGGATAAATGGATTTGAGACTACAGAGAGAAGGCAGAATTATGTGGCTGAACAAATAGTTACGCTCATACTAAGAAAATCCAACAGTACCAAAATAAGAAGATAGGATTTTTTTTTTCCTGGAGTTAACATAGAACCACTGGTGATTTCTGAGGCAGGAATGATATGAAATTTCTGCCTCGCATATGGCAGAAAAAATTCATATTAGGATGGTCCTCACACAAAGAACAACAGTAAGTTCTGGGGGGAAAACACACAAAAAAAACCTTAAGTTACTGGAGAGTAAACAAAAAAGGTTATGGAGGGAAATCAAAACATGAAGAAGGAGAATGGCATAGAACAAAGTTCTACACTTGTATAAATTTTAGCCCACAACCTTTCTGGCCTTGAGAACCAAAGGACAAATTTCAGGGTCACTACTCCCACTAGACAGTGTAAATCTCCAAAAATAGAGAGGGAGAGGCCCAGATTCTGTAAAATCTGCCCAGATCTCTGAGTGCTCTGACTGTATCTTGCATGTATGAGACAGACACAAAGCAGCCCATCAAAGATTTTAAAGACTAAACTGAGATTTGTAGCTGCCCCTTGGGAAACACAGTACTTTGAATTCAACTAGGAAAACTGCCTGCTAAACCCAAAATAACAGCACTCTTGTAGAATAGAAATGATCCACAATGTAATAGTCACAATGTCCAGAAATTAATATGAAATTCAAATTATTCTACAAGTGAAGAATCAGGAAAAAAAAAATTATCCATTCTCAAGTAAATAATCTATGGAGCCCAACTCTAAGATGACAGAGATGTTAGAAAGATTCTGATGTAGTTACTATGATTTTACTCAAAGAAATAATTGGAAATATGCTCACAATGAGTGAAAAGATACAGAATCTCAGTTAAAAAAATGGAAATTGTAAAAAAAATCTAAATTACAGAACAAAAATTATAATTCCCAAAATAAAAGTTAATCATATGGTCCTAACAGCAGAATGGTGATAATGATGGTAAGAGTCAGTGACGTTTCAGAGAAACAATGGAAGTTATCCAATCTTATGAACAGAGAGTTAAAAAAAAAAAAAAAGATGAAAACAATGAACATAGTCTCAGACACCTATAGCAAAATATCAGAAAGACTAACATGTCTAACTAGAATCCAGCAACCAGAGAAGAGAAAGAATATACAGGGGGGGAAAAAACTGGAAGAAATAATGGCCAAAAATCTCTCATAAATGGTAAAAGATATAAATGTATGATTTCAATAATTTGGCAAACTCCAAGCAAAATAAATCTAAGCACATCATGGTCAAAATTCTGAAAACAAAATATAAAGAGAAGAGTCTTAAAAACAGCCAAAAAAAAAAAAAAAGGCAAAGTACTTACATGAGAACAAGGACTTACATGGATACTGCCTTTTCATCAGAAATTACAGTAATCAGAAGATAGTAGAACAATACAGGAAAGTTCTAAAAGGAAAAAAATGTCAACCCAAAATTCTATACCCAGAAAAAAAAATATTCTCCAAGAATGAATGCACAATGAGGACATTTTCAAATCAAAGAAAACAAAGTTTGTTGTCTGGATACCTGGACTATAAGAAATGAAAAAGTCTTCAAGCTGGGGGGGAAAAAAAGTATGCCACAAAGAAACTCGGAAACTTAGTAAGAAATTGACAGCATTAGAAATAGTAAACATCCGAATAATTATAAAGATTACTCTTTCCTTTTAATTCAATAAAAGATAAATGACAACTGTAGCAATAATGATAGAGAGAGATAAATGGAATATCATCGTTGCAAATTCCTATGTTTTAAAAGAAGTAGTATAATATTAACTCTAAATAAAGACTGTAAAGTTAAAGATGTGTGCTGCAATACTAAAGAAAATAATTTAAGAGAAAAACAATTTTAAAATAATGAAAAGAGATATAACTAAAAATTCAATAGCTTCTAGAAAAAATGTAAGATACAAGAATATGCCTTTTCTCGGGGAAGAGTATATATACCAAAGGAGTATTAGCAGGAAGAAGAAGAAGAAGAAGAAGAAGAAGAAGAAGAAGAAGAAGAAGAAGAAGAAGAAGAAGAAGAAGAAGAAGAAGAATTTAAAGTTTAGTGAAGCAAGAAAAGAAAGACTTTCTTCCTCCTCCAAAATAAACAAATTCTATGTTTTTTTCCAAACTGGAATGACAGTGATAACTCCTAAACCCAGTCAAATGTATGAACACGTATTTATAGATATAACTGAAAAGTCTCTACTGATGCTTGAGTTTAGAAGTAAGGTTTACTATGGGTATTGCCAACTATGAGGCCACAGGAGCTTAACAACAGACATATGGATGTACCTTGTCTGCAAACTTCTTCTAAATATGAATTCCCCCTTCTCGGCAAAGAAAAATGGGAAATATTTCAAGATTAGGTTGCATTAGGGTTAATTATCATTGGTATTTTAATAGCAGTTTACTTCTGGTTTTCAAATAATTTGCAAATAACAGCAAGAGAGTTTGGTTAAACTTCCAGCTTCCAAAATAACTTTCTGTCAAACTAACTTTTCTTTCTTTTTTAAGCTCAAAGTACCTTTTACTGATCCTTTTTGCACTTTCCCAAAGACATACCTATCAATAGACCCCTGAATCTTAGAATTTGAATCAGCAATATTTTGTCTGTGACCTAGGCTTTAGTGCCACTCAGTGTTCAAATCACAGAATTGCAGCAAATCAAACCACCAAATCTATCATAGTAACCTCGAAATACTTACTCTGGATTTAAAGACATCAATTCTTAAGTCCCCGCCTGCTTTACACTGCCCGATACATCTAAGCAAGATGAAAAATTCATATACGAGATACCTGTTGGAACTTTGATCCGGACGAAGTGGAGAATGGAGAAACCAGAGATGTCTTCTCCTTTCTCTGCTTGAATCATCTAGTACTGTGCCATATCTCCAAATATAAATGGACTTACAGAAAGCATAGGAGAGAGACATCATTTGCTTAGAAGGAAAAAAGGCCCAGCCACTCAGGGACAACACCTAACTAATAAGTTCCACCTTAACAGAAAATAAAAACACTGGCGGAAGTTTATAAACAAATGCTGAAATTAAATCACCAATTATTGAGAAACAGGTTATGTGATCTTAATTCTGTTAAATAACATAAGATAAAATAAGCAAGTAGGCAGTCTTCCATTTCTCATAACAAATTCCAAAATTTTAACAAAATTTTCACTGGTATGGGAAAAAGAAAAATTTGAAGAATGAATACTGAAAGTCTGTTAAAAAGAAAAAAATACAAAAATAAGAAAGGCATTTTTTTAAGCAGAAAAATCATTAGAAAAATAAGGAATAGAAATGCAAATATAAATGTGGAAAGGTTAAAGAAAAGAAAAGAAAAAGTTGGCAAGCAAATGAGACTAAGGAAAATTCACCTTCAAATTATGAATAAAACTACATGATTCAAGTTTATCTGGGAATAACATTATCAAAAATTATTCATTTTTAAAATCAAAATAATGACCCATATGCACTATTCATTAGAAATTTTAAAAGGATGGAGAGATCAGAATTTCCCTTTCACAAATCTGTGACTATGCTTTGAAATATCTTATATGCAACAAGATGTAATTTAAAGAAAATTTCATGGTAACTTTTTCTTCTTAAAAAAATTAAAATGTCTCTTTATTGTAGAAATTTTTAAAAATTGAAATAAAACATGAATTTTAGTCCCAATAATGGGACTAAGATGACCTGTGTTAACACTTTGGTGTAAACTTTTCCAGTCTTTTATCAATGCAAAAATTCACAGGTTCTAAATGAAATCTTAATGATTTAATGACCAGATTTATTCTTTTAATATACAGTATATATATTAAAATGTCATTGAACAGTCCTGTAAAATATCATCTTAAACAACTACTGGTTTTGGACATGTTGGCTGATCCCCGTTTTTAGCTATTATAAATAAATAGAGTTCATATCCTTGTAACTAAATCATGAAATTACTTTCCTAGAATAAAAAACTAAAAATTGAATTACAATGTTAAAACCACACGAAGTTTCATGGACTTCATAGGTTATTTTCATATAGAAAGGATTTGCCAATTGTCTGGTTTTCTGTATCTTGCCAATAAACATGACCACTCTTTTTACATCTCTATCAGTTTGATAGACAAAAATGTTTTCTCATTATTCTCATTTGCATTTATTTGATTTCTGGAAAGAGTATGTAAATTTGATATGTTTATTGTCTATGGGATGTCTTTCTTTGTGAATTGCCTATTCATGTCTCTGACCATCTATAGGAACGAAGGACAGTGCCTTACAGTGGTTAAGAACATAGGCTCTGAGGTCAGACCACCAGGTTTGAAGTTTTCATCCAACACCAACAGTAAGACTTCTCCAAGCCTTAATTTCTCCTTCTGTGAAATAAAGATAACAGTACCTAGCCCCTCAGATGAGATGATGGCCTGGCATGTACTACATGCTCTTATATTTCAAGAGCTCTTTATAAGGAGGATTTTCACCCTTTGTTCACCATATGTGTTGCAGCCATTGTTCCCAGTTGTCACTTGCCTTTCAATCTTGTTTATAGTGGATTTTGGCAGACAGAAGCTTTAAATTTTTTGTAGTAAAATCTATCACTCTTTTCTTCAGGATATTTGCCTTTGGTATCATGCTTAGAAAGGCAACAGATTTAGAGAAGGAGTAAAGATAGTACAACTTTTTCAGGAAAGCAAAATATATCTGGCATGTGTATTGTGAATCAGATCAAAATCCAGCATTCTTTTTCTCATGCACCTCTACTAAGCATGCACAATTTTTTAAATAACTTCAGTCTGAAAAAGAAATACACAAAATTCACAATGTCAGTCACTATACACAAAACTTCCAATAATCATGGACTGTCTAGTTTCCTGGTTTGGCTGAATCTTGGTATTCAGCTTCAATAAAAGCTACATAAATATACATAAACATAGATATACCGTAGTAATTAAGTCCCTCCTTTTAATCAACTTCCCAGATGATTAAAAAATGTGTAATAAAATTAATTATTCCCAAAACCAAAGAACTTCCCAGAATCACTTATATCTGAGGGAATTGCTTTGTGAGTGAGTTTCTTTATCTTATTCTCAGCAAACTTAACACAAAGACTTTCAGTGTTTAAGCAGAATAAATCATTAGTAAGGCAGAAAGGTGCTGTTCATTTGAACTAGGATGATGTTTTCCATCCAGCAGAGGACAGTGCAAACAAACTGAAATACCAAACTGTTTCCTAAACATGTCTAACACAATAGCATTATTTATTTATTGTGGTCTCATAACAGAGATAGTATTTAGTCAATTAATATCTTTGAAATAAAACTGTAAGCAGTAAAACATAATTGAAATTTTGTAACAATTTTTCAAATTCAGTTTAATATTAATTCAATTTTAATATCTAAAATATTTGAATTGTAGGTACTCCTGGTTGGCTCAGTCAGGCAAGCATCTGCCTTTGGTTCTAGTCATGATCCCAGAGTCCTGGTATCAAGCCCATGATAGGCTCCCTGCTCAGCAGGGAGTCTGCTTCTCCCTCTCCCGCTCTGGCTTCCCATTTGTGTGTTCTCTCTCTCTGTCTCTCTGTGTCAAATAAATAAATAAATAAATAAATAAATAAATAAATAGATTTGAGTATCTAAAGAATTTCTATAATAAGTGAAAGTACAATTCAATATTATATTTTCATTTATAATTCACATAGAAGTTCAAATCAAAAAGTTACCACTAGATTTATAAAATGTCTTTTATCATTACAAGAAATTGCATTCAGGCGAGCCACTTTGAAAACATTAAGAGTAGCAACATATTATGCTATATTTAGAAAAACACAGAACTATGTTTAAAATCTCAGTATTCCTATTTTGCAGATATTTTGGGCAATGTTTGCCTCTTTTATAATATAAAATTGTAGTTAACATATCAGAACCATAAAAAAAAAACTACTGGTTTTCCCAAGATTACAAATAAGTAAACAACTGCATATCAGTGATAAATTTTTCTTAGTCTGCTACTCTATCCACCACAGTATGTAATTTCTGCCATAAACATCTTAAAATATGTAAGAAGTCATAAGAATTGCTAATACTACTTTTCAGCACTGTCATATTTTGTCCGCTGAGCCAAACATACCAGATGTCTTTAAATAAAAGATTTAGACAGCATAAAAATAAAGTGTTATTGTATATGGGATTTTTAAAAATATACCAATACATTAGAAATACCATAAGGTTTGAATATATGCTATTACCAAAGAGGAAAAGAGTTTATAGATACTAACAGAATATATCTGAAGACACAAAGATATAGTGACCATAAATGGAGATGGTTACAAAGAAAACAATAAAAAAATCATTGCAACACTCTGCATGATAAAGAATATTTTATCTATTTTAACATAATGAGCTAGAATCATACATTCTCATTTCTTGGAGAAAATATGGATTTTTCATTTCCTAAAAGTAAGATAGCCCCATCAGTGTACAATTCTGCTAGATTCTACGAAAAAACCACTGTCGTCAAGTAGGCTGGAACAACGGTGAGAGGGTAAAGTGATGTGAGGTGACTACTGGGATTAACTGGTGATACTCTATTTAAACACATGCACTCACACTCACAACTAGTGAAAATGGAACTATCTGGGAGAACAGATTTGAAACAATAGCTTCATCCTGAGCTGCTCTTGTGCATCTGTTACATTTACACATTTCTATCTAGTAACTCTAGATGTTTAAGTGAACATTTCTCTCCCCCTACCCCGTGATAGCCACAGATGATCATATAGGGAAAGGTAGAAGGGGAAAGAGAGATGAAGACAGAACAGCAAGTGTTATAAGCACACATGTAAAAAGATATAAAAGGACACATATGAACATAGTTATAAACATGACAAAAATATTTAAATGCTCACTCAAATACTTTAAAGATTGCCCTCATTTGCCTGCAGAAAGCATAAAACTTCCTTAGCCCTACATAACATATTAAAGCCCTCCACAATCAGACCCAACTTATATTTTCAGCCTAGGCTGCCACCAGGCACTGTAATGAACCCTTTACTCCTCACATCAATGCTTGCCATTCTCCTAGGCCCACAAAATTTTGTGCTTTTGAGCCTTTAAACAAGACATTTCTTGTGCGTAGATGACCATCTAAAGAACTTCTCCTCATCTTTCAGGAGTCAGTTCATTCACCATAAAATAATATAATCATTTCCTTATTTTGGTGTCAAACTCCAATAGACTAGATTTTGAGCTCTTAATAGGCAAAAATAATCTTACTTTTCTTTGTATTCCTAGCATCAATCACACTGCCAGTCATCAGTGTTAATTTATAAATGTTTGCAGAATAAGGAATAAATGAATGAATGAACACATATTCAATCAGGACTCATAGATCTTTTTTAGGAGTGACAGAATCTGTTTTCCTTTTCTCTCCTCAAACACTCAAAAACACTATAAATTAACTAAAATGGAATTTTCTTCCTTTGCCCAAAACTACCCCATTCTTGTTCACAGCAACTCCTAACCTCAGCAGCAAGTAAAAGATTTTCTCTATTTCAAGACATTAAAAGGCACATTATTCCAGGAAGATGGAGTAGATAAATTTCTCCATATTCTCCCCATTAGGTACAAGTAAATATCCTGGATTTTATATATATAACAAATATAAAACTCTGAAAGTTGGAGAGAGGAAAGTAGACTGGCGAGGGACATCAAAATTCAAGGAACAAGATGGTGGTGAGTGTCTTGGGTTTTCTTTCTTTCTTCTTCTTTTTTTTTAAGATCTATTTATTTATTTTGAAAGAGAGCAAGTGAGCAAGTGGGGGAAGGGCAGAGGGAGAAGAGAGAGAGAACTCCAAGCAGACACACACAACTTTCTCACCCTCACCCCACTCAAGCTGAGCACAGAGCCCGACACAGAGCTTGCTTCCATCACTCATGAGATCATGAACAGAGCTGAAACCAAGAGTCAGATGCTTTCTGCACGTGAATGTTTATAGCAGCAATATCCACAATAGCTAAACTATGGAAAGAACCTAGATGTTCATCAACAGATGAATGGATGAAGAAGATGTGATACACACACACACACACACACACACACACACACACACACACACACAATGGAACACTACACAGCCATCAAAAGAAATGAAATCTTGCCATTTGCAATGATGTGGCTGGAACTAGAGGGTATTATCCTGAGTGAAATAAGTCAATCAGAGAAAGACAATTATCATATGATCTCCCTGATATGAGGAATTTGAGAGGCAGAGTGGGGGGTTTGGGGACTAGGGAAGGAAAAAAATGAAAAAAGATGGGATCCGGAGGGAGACAAACCATAAGAGACTCTTAATCTCACAAAACAAACTGAGGGTTGCCAGGGGTGGGGGGTGGTAGGGAGAGAGAGATGGGGTTATGGACATTGGAGAGGGTATGTGATATGGTGAGTGCTGTGAAGTGTGTAAGCCTGACGATTCACAGACCTGTATCCCTGGGTCAAATAATACATTATATATTAATTAAAAAAAAGAGAGAGAGAGATGCTTAAACAACTGAGCCACCCATGTGCACTTCCCTTGGTTTTCTTGACTCATACATCCCAGACTCATTGCTTAAGAAGCCAATAACCTGGAAACACCAACAGGCATAAAAATAGTCCCCAACAAAGCTGTGCTCTCTCTAACCAAAGGACTAAGGAAAGGTCAGCCTAGTGAGATAGAAAACTTTTAGACAATAACTGTTCAACTCCAGTCAAACACCACAAGAAAAACTGTGGCTCCACTCCCATCCATACCAGCAAAAACTATGTGGGGAGTTTAAGCATACACCCTCACACTCAGAGTAGTGTCAGAGAAGTCCAAATAGGAAGCTGGGACTTCCACCCCTGCTGGCCATCCTCTCCCTGTCGTGTCAGTGGAAACACATAAGGAGCCAGGACTTCCTCCCTAACCCAGTAAGCACCCTCCCCATTCCGCAGGAGGAGTGTCAGAGGAGGCCTAATGCAGAATGGGACTCTCACTATCACTCAGTGGTAATAAGGCCACCCCTACCACAGAGTCAGTAGAGACTATATACAGAGCCAGAGTTCCCACTGCCACCCAGCAGTAATAAGGAGCCCCTCCCATTCAAGTGTTAACAACCTACTTAATATTTTTCCTCCACTTAATATTAACATGGTGACATTTCTCCCTTTCCTTACACTGCCAGAGTGGTGTCAGAGAAAGTCAACCAAAAGAGAGGGTTTAAACAAAATTCAAAGTCTCATAACACAATATGAGAATGTCCAAGTTTCAATAAAATATCACTCCCCACACTAATAACCAGAAAGGTCTCAAACTGAATGAAAAAGACAATCAATGGATGCCAAAACAGATGACAAAAGAGTTAGAATTATCTGACAGAGATTTTTATAAAAGCCATTATAAAAATGCTTCAATGAGCAATTACAAACACACTTGAAAAATGAAAAATTAGAAAGCCTCAGCAAAGAAAGAGAAGATATAAAGAAGAGCCATGTGGAAATTTTGAATCTGAAAAATACAATAATCAAAATTTAAAAGTCTTAGTGGGTGGGCTCAACAGCAGAATGGAGGAGAGAGAAGAAAGAAAGGGTGAACTGGAAGAAAAAAACAATAGAAATTACCCAATTTAAATACAGATTTAAAAGACTGAAAAAGAAGGAGGAGGAGGAGGAGGAAGAAGTAAAGGAGGAGAAGGTGGAGAAGAAGAAGAAGAAGAAGAGGAAGAATAATAGTGCTTCAGGGACCTGTGGGACTATAACAAAAGACCTAGCATTTGTGTCATTGGAATCCTAGAAAGAGAGGAGAAACAGCACAGAGATGAAAAGCACTTAAAGAAATAATGGCTGAAAACTTTCCAAATTTAGCAAAGGACATAAACGTACAGACTCATAAAGTTGAGTGAAGCTCAAACAAAGTAAACCCAAAGAGATCTACACCAAGAGAAATTATAATTAAAATTCTGAAAACTAAATTGATGAGAAAGTCTTGAAGGCAGCCATGACATCTTACCTATAGAGGGGAAACTATCTGAATGACAGTGAATTTCTCATCAGAATCTTTGGAGGCCAGAAAAAAAAGTGGCACACTATATTTCAAGTCCTGAAATAAAAGAAATGTCAGAACCCTATATCCTATGAAATTACCTTTCAGGAATTAAGAAGAAATAAAGACAGTCTCAAATGAAGAGAAGCTGAGAGAATTTAATACTATTAGCTAGTAGCTAAAGGAAGTTCCCCAAACAGAAAAGGAATAATAAAAGAAGGAAACTTGGAACACCAGAAATAAAAAAGAACACAGATATAAGCAAAAAAATATTGGTAAGTTTGATAGGATTTCCTTCTTGGGTTTCTTAACTTATATTAGACAATAGAAGCAAAATTGCAATACTGTCCTATGTGGTACTAAATGTATGTAGAGGAAATATTTATGACAATTATATTATAAACAGAGGTAGGTAAAGAGATACAAAAGGAAGTAAGGTTTCTATGCTTCATACAAACTACTCAAATGATGACACCAATTATTGTGGTAAGATATATATGGAACCAGCTTGCAATAAGACAAGAAAGGGAAATAAAAGACATACAGGTTGAAAAAGAAGAAATAAAATTACCCTGTTTGCACTCAGCATGATTATCTACATAGATAATTCCAGAAATCTACACACACATACACACACACACACATACACACACACAACATGCTAGAACTAATAAGTGACTTCAGCAAGGTCACAGAATAC
Organism: Lutra lutra; assembly: GCF_902655055.1. Classification (NCBI taxonomy): domain Eukaryota; kingdom Metazoa; phylum Chordata; class Mammalia; order Carnivora; family Mustelidae; genus Lutra; species Lutra lutra. Next base: position 59,318,857 of record NC_062280.1, on the reverse strand, counting down.
AAGGTTAACATATAAAAATCAATGATATTTCTATACAGTAGCAATGAACACATAAACACTGAAATTTAAAATACAATATCATTTATAATTGCTCAAAATGAAATATTTGTATGTTATTCTAACAAAACATATTCATAATTTGCATGCCAAAACTATACAAAGCTGATGAAAGAAATCAAAGGAAATAAAAATAAATGAGAAATGTACCATGTTCACTGGTTGATAGGCACAATAGAATAAAGATGTTAATTCTCTCCAAGTTGGTATGCAGTTTTAATGCAATTCCTATCAAAATCCCTAAATGATTAGAAAGATAGATAGATAGATAGATGGATGGATGATATATAGATATAGCTAACTCTAAAATTTATTTGGAAAAATAAAAAAGTAGAATAGATAAAAACAATTTTGAAAGAGAATGAAGTGGAATCAGCCTAATTGATTTCCAAAACATATACAGCTACAGTAACCAAGGTATTGGCAGAGGAACAGACACACAGATCAATGCAGTAGAACAGACAACACAGATATAGACCCATACAGATATGCCCAACTGATTTTTGACAGAAGTACAAAAGCAATTCAATGAAGGAAAAATCCTTTCCAACATATGGCATTGGAGCAACTGGAAACCCACAGGCAGTGATCTGAACTTGAGCCAAAGTACCTTATACAGAAAGTTACATAAAATGGATGAGACTTAAATATAAAATGTAAAACAGTATAATTTTTAGGAAAAATTTTGGAGAAAATTTTTAGGTGAAGAGTTCTAAGACTTGACACCAGAAGCACAAACTACAGAAGGAAAAATGGATAAATAGGATTTCATCAAAATTTTAAATTTTTGTTCTGTGAAAGACCTTGTTAAGAGAGGGTAAAAAGACAAACTATAGAATGGGATAAAGTATTTGCAAACCATATATCCAACAAAGGACTACTGTCTAGAATATACAAAAGACTCTCAAAACTCAACAGTTTTTTAAAAATTAATTAGAAAATAGGCAAAAGATGGGGTGCCTGGGTTGTGCAGATGGTTGAGCAACCAACTTTTAGTTTCAGCTCAAATTGTGATCTCAGTCGTGAGATCAAGCTGAGCATGGAGTCTGCTTAAGATTCTCTCTCCTCTCCCTTTGACCCTCCCTCTTGTGCACTTTCTCTCACTCTCTTTCTGTAATAAATAAAAAAATAAATCTTTTTTAAAAAGAAAGAAAATAGGCAAAAGTCATGAACAGACATTTCACCAAAGAGGATACAGAGATGGCAAATCAGCACATGAAACATCATTAGTGATTACTGAATTGTAAATTAAAAGCACAATGAAATGTCACTACACACTTACCAGAATGGCTAAAATTTTAAAAAGTGTAAAACCATATGCTGGTGAGGATACAGAGAAACTGAATCACTCATATATTGCTGATAGGAATGTAAAATAGTATAGCCACTCTGGAAAACAATTTGGCAATTTCTTTAAAAATCTAAACATGGGGACATCTGGATGGCTCAGTCAGTTATGCCTCCGACTCTTGATCTCAGCTCAGATCTTAATCTCAGAGTTGTGAGTTCAAGCCCCAGATTGAACTCCATGCTTGGTGTGGTGCCTACTTAAAAATAAAAATCTAAACATGTAACTACCCATTCCACTCCTGGACATTTGTCTCAAAGATGTGGTCACACAAAAACCTGAAAATAAATGTTTATGACAAAAATGTTTATTCATAATAGTCAAAAACTGGAAACAATCCAGATCTCCTTCCATGGGTGAATTGTTAAACTAACTGTGGTACATCCATACCATAGACCAATACCTAGCAATAAAAAAGAATGAATTATTGATACATGTAATAACATGGACAAATCTCCAGAGAATTCCAATATGTGAAAAAAGTCAATCCCAAAAGGTTACATACTGTATGATTCAATGTATATAACACCTTTAAATGGCAAAGTTTCAGAAATGGAGAACATGTTAAGGTTACTGGGGCCTAGGAGTTGGGGCAGAAGGGAAATGATATGGGTATAAAAGGGCAACATAAGGGATCCTCATGGTGATGGAAATGTACTGTCTCTTGACTATATCAATGTCAGTATCCTGATTGTGATATTATACTACAATTTTACAAAATGTTTCCATTGGGTAAAGCATAGATGAGATCTCTCTGTATTGTTTCTTACAACTGTATGTAAATCTACAATGTTATAAAAACCAGAAGTTTTTTTCAGAAAACTTTATTATTATTATTATTATTTTTGCTTAAAGAACTAAAAGAAGGAAATAGAACTGGTTATCTCACTAGTCAACAAAATACATATGTTGAACATCTGTATTAAATCAAAGAATGAATGACTAGACAATTCCTATTGGCCTATGTTCATCTGGTGGACAGCCCTATCTTGACCTTCTAGGTAATTAAAATTAAATTAAAATTAATTAAACTCAACACTTTTGTTTTGTGTCCTGGTGAGCTATGCAAGCTTAGTATAGAAGGCCAAAAGGAGCCTTAGAGGCCACCCAATCCAACTCTCTCATTTTGTACAGAAGAAATTGAGGACCAAGAAGACTAAATTATCAGGTCAACTTTAAATATACAGTTCGTAGTGGAACAAGGCCAAAGTTCCCATTTGCCAGTACAATATCCTTTCCATCATAGACTTTGATTTACGTATCCCCAAGAGTGAAGACTGTCTCCTTGATAGGTCTATATGGAGAGTTATTTAAGGAATCTACTGTACACCATCTGAAACTGAACTCCCACTGCATACTCTCTGGAATAGAATGGCCTCTTTTATATAGGATGACTGATCACCAAACCCATCCCTGGAAACTGTCAGCAAAGACAAAGAGCAGCAAAGAAAAACATCAATAGCCTAGAAGCTCACCATCCTTCCTGGACAAGCGCATAAGTCCCCACAAATAAGGAGTTCCCCCTGCCCTAGAGAGCAGGAAGGACTTCTACTGTGCAGCTTCCCTCTAGCTGTATTCCAGCATTCTGGGAACATAAAAACATTAAATATTTATTGAGTAATTATTACATGCCAGGAACTATGCTAGATGCTAGGGACAGTGAACAAGAGACACAATCCCAAGCTTCACGGAGATGCCATCTGTGAGAAAACAGCTACAGGTAATTACAATACAGTATGTCAAGAGTTAAGAGTAAGGCCATAATACCCTGAGAGGACAAGACAGAAGTAGGGAGAGTAAGCATTCAGGATAACCAGACAGTGGAGAATTAGGTTAATTGTTTACTCGATTTACTCAACTGAGAGAGTATCTAAATAAAATAACTGTTTTGGATCTTACACAGTTCACTTTGAGGCTTTGGGAAATGTTCCTATAAACCTCATAATCACATTTTCATTTATCTGTTTTGTCAAGTCAGCTTTTTGTATAGTAGCTATACTTTTAAAAGACTTTTACTGCATTTGTAAAACACTATACTATCACCTCCCCCTACTCCCACTCCCTAAATCAATCCTGTCAAAATAATTTTTTTATTGTATTTGTTTTGGTACTTAAAAACCCAGCATGGAACTCAAACGACATGGTTTACATTTTTTCCACGACTGGCATGCCATATTTTGTCACACCCACTAATCAGATATTTTCCACTCATCTCTCTCTGTTGTATATGAAGCTGGCAGAAGACAATATTCTAAATTGCTTTCCAATCACAGCACCTCAAGAGACTTAAAAACGCATTAACCTCAGGCAAGATAGCATGCTTTCATTTTGCAGGAAAATAAAACACTAATTATTGTCCCCCCAAACCTTCCTTAAAGGTCAAAAATAAATCCATAAATGCAATAAAATTGAGAGAAAACTTAACCTAGAACTTAAAGGAATAAACTCTTGATCTTGGAGTAAACATTTGAAAAACTCACTCTAATTTAACTTCTTCTGTGCCATAGTACCAAAACAAAGGGGGTTAATTAAGGACACAGTAATCTTTTGTCTGGTTTGTTTTCTCCTCATTCTCACAGGTATAAGTGTAAATTACTTGTCTAGCTTAAGATACTTGTTCACGATTCAGGTCATTGGATATTCGCTTAGAAGAAGGCAAGCACTGTGATCAGTGCTCTTAATTAATAATATCTTCACTGCATTGTTATATATTCTGGTAAATTGAAATCAACAGCAAAAATGCCTCATTTATTTCAGTAGGACTAAAGAAAATTTTAAAATTTATGTAGTACAAACAATATGTGTGAGCCACCTGTTTGCTTTTTAACTAAATGGATTGGTATGGAATGACAGCTGCTGCAAAACCAACAACACTTCAAATACTATATATTACTTTGCCAAGAAGATGAAATTTTGGTATCATTTACTTTATTACTATGGGACGTGTTAATAGAGATTCCTACAGAAGAGAACTGTAATGAGTATTTCTAGCCACTAAGTGTCACTCTTCAGTTAAATATTTTAAAACTGCACTGAAGGGGGGCATGACTGTAGAGTCTTTTGAATAGGGTCAATCAGAAACAAACAAAAAAGACTAGATTATATAACACCCTCCAAGCAAAGCACAGGCACTATTACCAGTGGAAACTGCATAAAGAGGAATTCCTAGAGATAGAGGTGTTGCTCTCAGTGGAATGCCAAGTGATCAAATCAGACATTTTGCAAGCTTAAATAAGGTTTGAGCTGCACTAAGCCTTGTAATCTGTTTTTACCAATATAAATGCCAAAACTGAATTGCCACTATAAAGTCTGCCAAGTTTCTTTGTATTGTATGTCAGTATGCTGTTTTCCTTGATAGTGCCATCAATAAACATGTCTGGGGATCAACTGCTTGTGATCAGATATGCTACTTTCATTGTTTCAAGCTGAGCTGATATATGAAAAGCCAATGCCAAAGAGGTTCCATTCAGGCTTGAGCATGTGAGGGAAGAGATAGGGCATAGTTCCCTTTACCCTGCATACGTAGGTCTAGATTAATGTTGGAAATCCCCCAATGCTCATGAGTTACAGACCTCATTTCTGAGACATGCATAAATTTTAGACAACAGCATAATGCTCTGCCCCTTGTAGGTGTTTTCTAAATAATTCAACAGATAAATACTCCGAGTTTAAAAGAACAAGATTTTCAGCCATACCACTCATCATATGTAAGAGTCTTGTTATCTCAAGATAGCAATATTATTGTATATTTTTCTGGTTATGTCACCATACAGGATAAAAATATATGTTGTTGCTGGAGTTTCTTTGCAATTAAAGGATCCCTTCAAATGTTTTTCCTCAAAATAAAATATCTATACTCAGCGTTACTCAAATCTCTATCTTTTCTTGCAAGGCAGACGGCTTCCATTTTGAAAAAAAAAAAACAGTTTTTCTAGCTTCTACTAAGTTTCGGGGGGCTTGTTTGTTTCATTTGGTTTGGTTCTTATTTTCTTTGTTCAATTGTGGGCATTTCATGCTGGGTAATCTTTCATACTTATAACACAAGTCAGAAAAGTTAATGAGTACTTTAAAAGTTCAGAGCTGAGAAAAGTAAATTTGTAAGGGTAGGAGTGGGCAAGTAAAACTTTATAAAAATAGTACGTTCTTTAAAAGTACACATTACTATATGGACAGAATTTCCTTAGTCCTAAAAGTGGAGACAGGACATTCATATAGCTAGAATGGTGTGAGCAAAGATGTTGAAACAGTATATTTTGGAGACAGTGAGCAAAGCAATTTGGACTGAGTAATGATTTCACATAAGAAAGTGGTAGTTGACTAGGATTAAAAGAATTTTTGGAACCGGACTGGAATGGAAAACATGAAGTCAATAAGTTTTAGCTCATACAAACTAAGAGACAATGAGAACCATTAAAAATTTGACCACAAAAATGAAAATGATATAAAAAAATGTATCCATAAGATTAATCAGACAAAGATGTGGAAAATTTAGAGGTGGCAAATGAGGATTATACAAAGTTTTTTAACAATGTGTACTGCAGATATATTTCAAGATCCTTAAAAATGTATAAATATCCACATCTAATAAATTCTTCTGCTGAATAACCCACAATAATTTTAAATAAATTAAGACATTTTTAAAAATCCACAAAAGGAAAATAACAGGTATACCAAAATTGTATCACCATTTGTGGTTTTTTTAAAGATTTTATTTATTCATTTGAAAGAGAGTGAGCACGAGCCGGGGAGAGGGGCAGGGAACAGCAGACTCTCCACTGAGCGGGAAGCCTGACGTGGGGCTCGATTCCAGGACCTCGAACCATGACCCAATCCCAAGGCAGATACTTAACTGAGCAATTCAGGCATCCCCACATCAACATTTCTATTAGGAAAAAAATACCTCAGTATCCAAAATTCGGGAAGAATGACACCTATTCTTGAAGAATTTTGTGTACTAGACTAATAACTATGAACACTATGCAAATTACATAGAAAAACTGAAAAACTCATGATTATGTACATATATACAAATATAGTATCACTTAATCACAATTTGAAGTGCAAAAAACATCTCCAGAGTGCAATGCTTGTTCACCTAAAACACCAGTAATAAGGAATTCAAGAATACAGACTTGATCTGAGGCTCTGAAAGCTCTTCTTTTTTGTACATCCAGAGATCCTCAAGTTTTTTTTAGGAAAAGAGTCTAGGGGGTCCATCCCAAATCAGCACACTGGCTGTGACAGAGGGGCATTACTACTGGGGAAAAGCTGGTCTTGGCAGGTGGTGACTGAAGCCAGAAGGCTTCAGAAGAAGCAAGGGCATCTATAGCAACCATGGGTGATGGGGCAGCACCTGGAACTGCTGGTGGCAATTATTCTAGAATGTCAGTCCCATTGTTGTAGTCAAGGAAGAAAACTCCCAGTCACGCTGAACAGGGCCCACTGGATTACAAGTCTTTTCATTTCCTTCTTCAACCATTTTCACACAGTGCTACAGGTGAAGACGGAACAGGTTCTGGTGACAATCAGCTCACAGGTGTGAACCAAGTTTTGGCTTTATGGAACAGTGGCCTTCGTGGAGCTACATCAGGCTAGGCAGCTCCAGAGAGAACAGTGTGACCCAGACAGGATATAGACATCACAGGGTTTTCTATTTCTCCAATCACCACCTTTAGCTGTACTAGCTCAAGTCTCCCTTTCTCTCCCTTACAAACATTTCCGAAAAAGTACAGAATTTTAAGATTTTTTTTTTTTAATTTGACAGAGAGAGACACAGGGAGAGAGGGAACACAGCAGGGGGAATGGGAGAGGGAGAAGCAGGCTTCCCACCGAGCAGGGAGCCTGATGCGGGACTCGATCCCAGGACCCTGAGATCATGACCTGAGCCGAAGGCAGATGCTTAATGACTGAGCCACCCAGGCGCCCCAAAGTACAGAACTTTCTGGATCACTTTTCAGGTACAAAATAGCCCAATCTGATATGAAACTTACAACTTAGAGCTCATTTCATCCTTTCCTCTGCAATGCCATCCAGGCCTTAAAGACTTACAGTGACAAAGAAAAGAGCGAGAGATCTTTCACTCCTCCTCCCCAGCCAGCCCCATTTCAGAGCTCCTTTCTCCTGGCTTGTGGCATAGAGGGAAGAGTTGGAAAGAGACTAGTGGCTGTTTCTTATCTGATCGCTGTTGTCATCCTTTCTTGGCTAAAGCTGGGTATTGAGGCGTTCTGTGTGGCAGGTATCCAAATGTTGGCTCTTTCATTAAGCAAATGTGGTTCCATGAGACAGAAAATCTGCCTCCAGCTTGTCCTCTTCCAATGCCCTTCAGTTTGCACCCCTGGAGGTCCCTTCACTTCACATCTTCTTTCTGCCAGGATATACTTGCCTGGAGGCAAGTTGTCTTGAGTAGACTTCTGTCAAGATGGCTGAGGCCCAGCTACCTTCCCAGCTGACTCTCCAAAAACTCACACATCCTTGATAGGCTTAACATGGGAGTGCAAGCTGTCCATACGGCCCCTCCTCCATTCTCTGCTTTCCTGTTGAATAGGCACTGGACAGATCAGCAAGTCTACACTGTAAGCAGACTTCAAACCAGGACTCAAAAATCTTTACGAGTAAACCACCGCACCTCGGCTTGAGGGTGTTGAGCATCCTGTCTTCTTCCCCTCAGTAAAAAACAAAAACAAAAACAAACAAAAAAAAAAAAACCCACAGACCTCTCCCCTTAGGCTAATGATGCCCTTTTCCTTACCTTCACCCTTGTCTTCTGGTCTTCTCCATCTACAGCTGGGAGCCGGAGAGGGAAGAGAGTGATGAGTGGTGCTGAGGTGATTAGGAGTAGCAGAGCCTGTTTACCTCTTAGTAAGTTCTCAGCAGATATAGGGTCTGTCCCCTAATTATTTCATGCTATTGTAGCTACTGGATGCTGCCTTGTCCCCAACCTTGAGTTCTATCAACAGGAAAAGTTCAACTCAGTATCTTGTTATTAAGAAAGGCTACCTATAAGAAATCTCTGAACTGAGAAACACAGATTTCAAGGAAGCAAAATGCTGCCTAAATTCAGAAATATTTTCCTGGAGTTCAAAACCTCTCCATACAGTATAATAGTGAAACACAGAAATGGAGTCTGAGTCTCCTTTGAGTGTTAAAATGGTGCCCCTCTAGTTGCATTCCACGGATGGACAGGCATTTCTTAATAAGCCCTAGTGCCAAATTATTTTCATTCTTAAGGCCCAGCTCTGGATTCATACATACACCTCTTCCTGTTATTAAAACTGGTCCCAAGAGAGTTGGAATCAGTTGCAGAATCCACTGCCTCAAAGATTCAGAACTACTATTACCACTTCCACCAACTACCCACGCCCACATTTCTGTCTCACTCTGTCCACTGGTCCCATTTCCCTCTCTAACCTGCCCTGTCAGAGACTCCTTGCTTATCCCCAAAAGATTCCCCTAACTTCAAACCACAGGGAATGAGGTTGGGATCTTTTTTCCTGTCTCCTTCTTGAAACATCACCACAGGGCTTCAGGGGGCATAACAAATGTGATCCAAGTGCAAGACAGTTTATTAAATAAAACAGAATTCCTTTGGTCACCTCCCACCCCAGAAATAGCTACTCTTTAAAATGACATTTTTCCAGGCTCACCTATCCCCCCACCCCCTTCCCTTCTAAAACCCTCCGTTTGTTTCCTGGAGTCCATAGTCTCTCATGGTTCATCTCCCTCTCTGATCACCCCCCCCCCTTAGTTTTTCCCTTTCTTCTCCTAATATCCTCCATGCTACTCCTTATGTTCCACATTGAAGTGAAACCATATGATAATTGACTTTCTATGCTTATTTCACTTAGCATAATCCCTCCAGTCCCATTCATGTTGATGCAAAAGTTGGGTATTCATCCTTTCTGATTGCTGAGTAATATTCCATTGTGTATACAGACCACATCTTCTTTATCCATTCGTCTGTTGAAGAGCATCTCAGCTCTTTCCACAGTTTGGCTATTGTGGACATTGCTGCTATGAACATTGGGGTACATATGATCCTTCTTTTCACTACATCTGTATCTTTGGGGTAAATATCCAGTAGTGCAATTGCCAGGTCATAGGGTAGCTCTATTTTTAATTGTTTGAGGAATCTCCACACTGTTTTCCAAAGTGGCTGCACCAACTTGCATTCCCACCAACAGTGTAAGAGGCTTCTCCTTTCTCCACAACTTCTCCAACATTTGTTGTATCTTGCCTTGTCAATTTTTGCCATTCTAACTGGTGTAAGGTATCTCAATGTGGTTTTGATTTTAATTTCCCTAATGGCTAATGATGATAAACATTTTTTCATGTCTGTTAGACATTTGTATGTCTTCTTTGGAGAAGCGTCTGTTCATGTCTTCTACCCATTTTTTAATTTGATAATTTGTTTTTCGGGTGTTGAGTTTGAGAAGTTCTTACTTATTGACAGAGAGATCACAAATAGGCAGAGAGGCAGGCAGAGGTGGGGGGTGGGGTGGAGAGCAGGCTCCCCGCTGAGCAGAGAGCCCCATGTGGGGCTTGATCCCAGAACCCTGGGATCATGACCTGAGCCGAAGGCAGAGGCTTTAACCCACTGAGCCACCCAGGCGCACCAAGTTTGAGACATTCCTTCTAGATCTTGGATATCAGCCCTTTGTTTGTAGTGTCGTTTGCTAATATCTTCTCCCATTTTGTGGGTTGCCTCTTTGTTTTGTTAACTGTTTCCTTTGCTGTGCAGAGGCTTTTTATCTTGATGATGTTCCAAAAGCTCATTTTTTGCTTTTGTTTCCCTTGCCTTTGGAGATATGTCTTGAAAGAAGTTGTTGTGTCCAATGTTGAAGAGACTACTGCCTATGTTCTCCTCTAGGATTTTGATGGATTCCTGCCTCACACTGAGGTCTTTCATCCATTTTGAGTTTATCTTTGTGTATGGTGTAAGAGAATGGTCGAGTTTCATTACTCTGTATATAGATGTCCAATTTTCCCAGCACCATTTATTGAAGAGACTCTCTTTTTTCCACTGGATATTTTTTCCTGCTTTGTCGAAGATTAGTTGACCATAGAGTTGAAAGTCCGTATCCGGGCTCTCTAGTCCGGTCGACTGATCTATGTGTCTGTTTTGGGTCAGTACCATGCTGTCTTGGTGACCACAGCTTTGTAATACAGCTTGAAATCAGGCAACATGATGCCCCAACTTTGTTTTTCTTTTTCAACATTTCCTTGGAAATTCAGGGTCTTTTCTGGTTCCATACAAATTTTAGGATTGTTTGTTCCAGCACTTCGAAAAATGTCATTGGTATTTTGGTCAGGATGGTGTTGAAAGCATAGGTTGCTCTTGACAGCATAGACATTTTAACAATGTTTATTCTTCCGATCCATGAGCATGGAAAGTTTTTCCATCTTTTTGGGTCTACTTCATAGCACTGGGTGTTATAAGCAAACAACGAATCATGGAACACTACGTCAAAAACTAATGATGTACTGTATGGTGACTAACATAACATAATTAAAAAATTAATTTATTAATTAAAAATAAAATGGCACTTCTCTGGTTTTGTTTTGTATGGTTTTATCTTACTACATAACCATAAGATCTTCTTTTAGTCAAAATAAGAATTATCTGTCTCTCCAGTTTCTTATAGAAACAATAAATCCCTGAGCCATATATGTGAATTCACCCCAATGATAACTATTTCACACAAATAAAATTACTTTCTTTTTGGAAAAGTTGTCACCATAACCAGTTACAATTCCATGATTTTCCCCATAAGCCACAGAATTAAAGTAAATTTAAAACCTGCCATTTTCACTTTTCCCCTCACCCCTAATTCCAATTAAATGAAAGATCAGAAAGCTGTATTTATGTAATGTTTAGAACTCCTCAACTAGAAAATACTACAGAAAACCAAGTGTTGCTATAAAGCTTAATAGTCTGCATTTACTAAGAAATTGTGGTAATAGGGTCAGTTTTCATTTTCCAGGGTTGAATACAATGGAATTGGAGAAATATGGAGGTTTATGGGAAGAAAAATCTTAAAAACATGGTCTCAAATAAAATAGGGGAAAAAACAAAAACACATTTTTAGTAAGCATTGCAATACTATTTGGATAAAATCCTGAGCCCAATTCAGCTTCCATAAGACCATTACCACAGACTAATAGCACACATCATTAGATTCTAACTTTAACAGCACAGCCTCATCGAACATATGTGCTGTCTGCATGGGAGGTCTGAGGGCTAAAGCTAGAGCATGCAGCAAAAAATGTGCGAAAAGCAGTGCACTTCTGAAAGATTTTACTGAATATTAACATCCATTAAAAACTTTCTTTGTGTTGCACACACTCATAACCTTTATCCATCTCTCCCCTCCCTCACTCTGTAGTATCTGTATATAAACAATTGAGATAACTAAATAATTCTCAGGTTACTCACTAAAAATAAACCTAAATACAATTCTTCAGTGAGATGTAGTCTAAGCACTAATGAGCCACTGGGGCTTCTCACAAGAATCTAAAAAATTAGAGAAATAAGATCTTCCTGTGAGTGTAAAACTCTGAACACCTAATACACAGGGCAAAGATGCAAAGTCACCTTAAAAGACATATGAAAAGACTTGCCTGCTATTTGATTAACCATATAAATATGTCAGTCAAAAGGGGAACGGGCCAATCAAATACACATAGATAAAGAAGCCTCAGAAAGGTCCACTTCAGCAGCACTCGTTCAAGCACTTGTACGTGGGAAAATATTTTGGGGCCAAAATAAAGGTTATTAAATTAATCTAATTCTCTTTTTCCTAATTAATGCTCAAAACAAGCTAAGGACTGCTGGGGGGTGGGGGGATAAGGTGGCTAGGTGACGGAAATTGGCGAGGGTATGTGCTATGGTGAGTGCTGTGAATTGTGTGACTGATGACTCACAAACCTGTACCCCTGAAATAAATAATACATTATATGTTAATAATTTAAAAATTTTTCTTCATGTACACAATAAATATTCACTGAGTAGTCACTTTGTGCCACGTTTAAAAAAAAAAACGGTATTATGGCTTTACTTCCCAGGAACATATACCTACAAGGAAAAGATGGGCCAGTCACATAAATTTGAGTATTCTGGTTCTAATGGCAGTAATATTTATTTTTACAAGTCAATAATATTGGCTTCTCCGGAAACCTAACTACAAGTAACCTGAGCTAATCAGGCTGACTGAAGTTTCTCACTATCTGTTCCAGTTAAAGTCCTCAGTATAAATTAACAAATATACTTTACAAACCTCATTATTATGAGTCACCCATGATATATGGATTGAATTTAATATCAGAATTACGCTTCTAAGCCGGCTGAGTTAAGGACTTGTTCCCAAGATTAAAAATGTCAATTTGTGAAGACTTTGAGTTATAGATTGCCATCATTCCCATGTAACAGAGATGAGCTACACTATCACCCATAGGAATGACTTACTAGAACCCATCCCATATATCTAAAGTTTTGAAATATAGATATTTCAAATAGGCCTTTATGCCATTATTTCTCTACCCCTGCCCTTGGCAGACTTCACAACACTCTTTCCTTGAACGCCAGAGGCAACCTTAGAACCATTATTAACAATCTTCTAAACAACCCATCAATCAAAATTGGCATGAGGGGCCCTGAGTGGCTCAGTCAGTTAAATGTCTGACTCTTGATTTTGGCTCAGGTCATGATCTCAGGGTCCTGAGATCAAGCCCCATGGCAGGCTCCAGATTCTCTATTTCTCTCCCTCCTCACCTCCCTCCACCTCTCTCTCTCTCTCTCTCAATAAATAAATGAATAAATAAATTTTAAAAATAAAATTGGCATGAAATGAGACCTATTTTGCATCTCTGGTATAGACTTTAGGTTGTTTGGAAATGATACTTCATATTCTTTGCATATATCAAAAGTGTAATTTGTGTCAAATATATATGGCCATAGTGTATTGTGATAAAATTTCAGGGTAAAAAAACTTTTTTTCAGAAAAAATGATAAAGAATATTTTTTTAAATGTATGCTGTTTTCTTTAGGCTTGAGGTGAAACATTCAAAAGAGAAAATTAAATTTTGATCTTAAATTATTCGAGTTTCCCAATAGTAAGAATCATCTTCCCATTTTTCATCAAACTTCATAGGATTTGTCCCATAACTCTGCATCCTGTTCAATCTTCTGTTTCCTAAAAAGTTCACACAAATGATTAAAGGCATACTTCAGTGATTAAAGGCATATAGCCAGCTGGCACAAAGCTTGAAACAAAAGAGAAGTGAGTGAGAAAAGCTTAGCCAAGAGCTGTAAGAGACAGTAATCATGATTTGTTAATTGTATCATAATTGCCCACAGAAAAAGTGTGTCATCCTACTGTATGGTAAGACAGAGTAATATCTTAACAGCAGTCTTAAAACAGAGAATTTTTCATACTTAGTAGGACCATTCCTTGGTCCTCTTCTACTAAAAAACAATAGGAATTAGATTTAAGCTGTCCCCTGCCTGATGGAAGGACTAAAAAGGAACAAAAGGGAATTTTTCATTTACAAAGTTGCAAATCAAAGGTGAAAACAGGGCCCTCAGTAAGGGTGCCAAAGGAAAGTATGAATGGAATGAAGACTAAGAAGTTGGGTGAGAAAGATTTGGTTGAAGCAAAGAGGACATCTAGGGAGGGATACATGCTAGGGGTGGATGGGTGGCTCAGTCAGTTAGGCATCCAACTCTTTCAGCTTAGGTATTGATCTCAGGGTCATGAGTTCAAGTGTCACTTTGGGCCCCATGCTTTAAAAAAAAAAAAAAAAGGACGCCTGGGTGGCTCAGTTGGTTAAGCGGCTGCCTTCGGCTCAGGTCATGATCCCAGCATCCTGGGATCGAGTCCCACATCGGGCTCCTTGCTCGGCAGGGAACCTGCTTCTCCCTCTGTCTCTGCCTGCCTCTCTGCCTACTTGTGATCTCTCTCTCTCTCTCTCTCTCTGACAAGTAAATAAATAAAATCTTTAAAAAAAAAAAAAAAAAAAAAAAAAAAAAGAGGATGTCCAAGCCTAGTGAAGTACAGGAATCTTGGGGAAGCTTAAAAAGAAGGATGAATATGTTCTCACTAAAGCCATGAATAAAGCTTTGCTACTAGTAAGTTGTACTGGAAATTTTTGCTAACTCAAATAAAAAATAAATAAAAATTAGGAAGAGGCAAATAATTTTCAAGTGACATGGTGACATAACTAGAAAAAAGCAAGACAAACAATGAAAAATTATAACAATAAGATAATTCAATGAAGTAACAGAACAGAAAATTAAATAAATCAATAGTTCTATATATAAATTATGAATTAGAAAATAACAAAAAACCCCTAAACTGAAAAAGAAATGTGCAAATATACATGTTGAAAGCTATAAAACTCTCATTAAATACATAAAAGTAAATGTGAACAACAGCAAGATAAATCATGCTCTTTTTTTTAAAGATTTTATTTATTTATTTATTTGTCAGACAGAGATCACAAGTAGGCAGAGAGGCAGGCAGAGATGGGGGGGCGGGGAGAAAGGCTCCCTGCTGAGCAGAGAACCCAATGTGTGACTTGATCCCAGGACCCTGGGAGCACGACCTAAGCAGAAGGCAGAGGCTTTAACCCCCTGAGCCACCCAGATGCCCAATAAATCATGCTCTTAAGATTATCAGTTCTCTGGGGCACCTGGGTGGCTCACTTGTTAAGTGTCTGCCTTTGGCTCAGGTCAAGATCCAAGGGTCCTAGGATTGAGCCCCACATGAGGCTCCCTGCTCAGCAGGAAGCCTGCTTCTCCCTCTTCCACCCCCCTGCTTGTGTTCCCTCTCTCGCTGTCTCTCTCTGTGTCAAATAAATAAATAAAATCTTTTAAAAAATTATCAGTTCTCTTAAAATTTAATTTAATACAACTCAAAAAAAAAAAAAACAAGAAGTTCTTGGATCTAAACATGTTGATTGTAAAATTTAAATATAAAGAAGAATAATGAGAGTGGAGGTGACTAGCCCTATCAGATCTTAAAAAGACTGCAAAGCTTCTATAATTTACTGACATATAAATGGACCAATGGAACAGACCATAAAGTCTAGAGATAGAACCAGTACATACCAAATTTTAGTTCATCATTCAAGTGACATTTTAAATGATTGGGAGAAAGCACTTTTTAATAAATGAGGCTGAGACAACTGGATAACCATTTAGAAGAAGATAAAATTGGATCAGTACAAAATAAATAAACTCCAAATGGTTCAGAAATCTAAATATAAAAATATTACACACCCATAAAAAAGGATGAGATAAGGCCATTTGAGATAACATGGATGGGCCTAAAGGATATGATGCTAAGTGAAATAAATTCAGTCTGAGAATGATAAATACCATATGATTTCAGTCATAAAAGGAAACTTTAAAAAATGAAAAAACAAAAAGCAGAATCAGAACTATAAATATAGCAAACAAACTGATGGTTACTGGAAAGGAGAGTGGTGGGGAGATAGGCAAAATGGGTGAAAGGGTGTGAGAGATACAGGTGTCCAGTTATGGAATAAGTCATTGGAATAAAAAGCAGAACATAAGGATATATCATGATAATGATATAATGGGACAGATTGTAGCTATACCATTACAGACAATGTATAAACTTGTCAAATCACTAATTTGCACACCTGAAACTAATGTAACATTGTGTGTCAATTATACTCAAAAAAAAAAAAAAAACCACCAAAAAACAAACAAACAAAAAAAAACAAACAGACAAAAAAAAAAAAAAAAAAAAACCTTGAGAGGAACCTGGCTGGCTCAGTCCATTGAGCATGTAACTCTTGATCTCTGGGTCATGAGTTCAAGCCCTACATTAGAGGCATAGTTTACTCTAAGAAAAAAAATTGAAACTACAAGTACAAAAAGAAATTATGGTTGAACAACTTTATAAACTGGGAATGAGAAAGCCTTTCTCATGACTTAAAATCTAGAATCTATAAAATAAAAGATTGACAAATCTGACTTTATAAATACAAAATAAATTTACATGGTAAAAATATATAAACAAATATGTGTGCATAGATACAGATATAAGCAAAAAGAGCCTAGGAAAAATGAAGAAAATGGCCAAAAATCTAAAGGAAAAACATAATAAAATGATAGTTCACACAAATAGAAATGTTAATGACCCTTAAACAAATTAAAGTGTGCTCCACCTATCTCATTAGAAAAATGTAAATTACACAGCACTGAGATCCATTTCTTACCTATCAGAATGTCAAAACTCCAAAAGTTTGAAAGTATACTCCATCATCAAGACTATAGAGAAACAAGCACTCTGAAACATTTGTGGTTGGAATGCAAACTGATGTGATCTCTATTGAGAAGGAAGTTGGTATTATATTAAAAAAAAAATTACAAATGTGTTTACTCTTTACCTCAGCAATTCCACTTTTATCAATCTTCCTGAAGATACACTTCAAGAAACACAAAATAGCATATACACAAGGTTACAATGAAGGATTCTTTGTCATACCAAACAACTGAAAACAACTCAAACGTCCTTTAAAAATGAAAGGTTTACTGAACTACATTACATCCACAAAATTAATAGATACCATTCAACCATAGAAAAGAATGAGAAAAAGCTCTCTGTACTACCATGGTGTGAGTCTAATATTATGTAGTACCTTGACACAATTACAAATTGAGAACCACCATAAAATCTAAACCATCTTTTTGGCTCATATTTTGTGGTAATGCATTATTCACATCTAGTTATAAATGAAAGAACTGGTATGGTATAAAATTTAGTGGCTGCTTCTCTGAGCTATGCATTGTATTAAATCAACAGAATGTACACAGTTTTTATAGAATACCTAGATCAGTTTTGAATATTTCTGTAATAATGCTAGGTCCGTATATTATACAAGGGAAAAACCAAACTTCTTCTTCATATCTTAGGATTTTATTCATATAATTTGTAAAACTACAGATTTCTAAAATATAAGTCAACTGTAAAAATCCTTAATGAAACGGTAATAAAAGGCTAAAAAGTATACTTTCACTATTACCTCCTACATAAATTTCACCCTAAGGTAATATATGATGAGGTTTAAGATACTATATGAGATGAAATGAAATCTATACCATGACCCATTTCAATGACCATTAAAAGATTTAAATCAGGAATGGCCGTTCAGAGGCCATGCTATTTTAGATAGCTTAGGGGGGAAAAAATTAGGAAATGCACACCAGGCTATCCAGATGGAAAAACAGAATTAACACCTTGTTTTTTCCCCCAATGAAAGACCTATGAAAAATAGTGCCATATCGGCTATTTAGATATTAAACTACTTTCAAAATCAAGGAAAAACAATTTAAAGGTAAGAATCTTTATTATTATTTTTTATTATTATTTATCATTATTTTTCATTATTAGTGAATATTCATAAAAAATAATGCAGTCTAGCATTCATTAGAAAAATTTCATAACCTATCTTAATTTTTACTGTAAAATATGTGATACATGATACATACAAAACAATGTATAAGTCCACCATTTATTTTAATGAGAACATTACCAGTAGCATTAAAACTATCTCTGTGGATTATGCTGAGTGAAATAAGTCAAGCAGAGAGAGTCAATTATCATATGGTTTCACTTATTTGTGGAGCATAACAAATAGCATGGAGGACAAGGGGAGATGGAGAGGGGAGTTGAGGGAAATTGGAAGGGGAGGTGAACCATGAGAGACTATGGACTCTGAAAGACGATCTGGGAATTTTGAAGGGGTGGGGGGTGGGAGGTTGGGGCACCAGGTGGTGGGTATTGTGGAGGGCACAGATTGCATGGAGCACTGGGTGCTGTTATGCTGAAAAAATAAAAAAAATTAAAAAAAAAAAAAATAAATAAAAAAAAAAAAAAAACTATCTCTGTGTTCCTCACTGATCCTATTTCTCAGTCTCATTCAGATTAATCACTATCCTGAATGTTATCATTCCTTTACTTAAAAAAAAAAAAAGTTTTACCCACAGGTCTACAAATCCTTTAACAATGTATTCTTTAGTTTTGCCTTTTTGAAAGCATTATTTTAAAATGGTATCATACAGTATGTAGTCTTCTATGACTTGATGTTTTCACTCAACATCACCTTTCCAAGATTCACCCGTATTATTATGTGAAGATGTATTACATCCATTCTTCCACTACAACAATTTCTTAATCCATTTTCCTATCGTGTAACAAGTGGCTTGTTTTAGGTTTCTTGCTATTACAATGTCACGTAAATATTTTGGTTCATGTATGTCAGTATACTTGTGCAAGAGTTTATCTAAAACATAGACCTAGATAGACTAGGTGGGCTGTAGGATATGCATATACTCAACTTTGAATCTAAAAGTTTTATCCAAAGGAAGTGTATCGATTTATACCCCCATCAGCTGTATATAAAAGTTCTTATTCCTTCATATACTTACCAACATTTTGGGCTGCAAGACTTCATTATACCAAACTAACTGGTGTAAAATAAAATCTCATTGTAGTCAGTAACATATGGTTATGATATATATAATATTCTATTAAATTAACATAATGTAATGAGTTTTAGCATCTTTTCCATAAGCTTACTGGCCATTCCTATCTCCTCTGAAACCTATTTTTTTTAATATTTTATCTTTTCTTATTAAGTTATAATAAGTGTTTGCATACTCTGGATACTTACACCATGCCAATTTTATGTCTTATCAATATTTTCTCCCAGGATACGGTTTGTCTTTTCACTTTCTTTTTATATCCTTAATTATTTATTTTATATACAGTTCACATTTTTTAGTTATGTTTAAGAAATTCTTGCCTACACAAAAGTCATAAAGACACTATTTTATACTTTATTTTAAAGTTTCAAAGTTATACCTTTCACATTTGACTTTTATGTACCTGTAATTGATACCTAGCTATTATATGACTTTGAGACTCAATTTCATTTTTGTATGATTGATCAATTGTTTCAAGACTATTAATTAGATCACTTTTTTCTAATGATCAGCAATGCCATATTAGTTCTTTTTTTTTAAGATTTTATTTATTTATTTGACAGAGATCACAAAAACGCTGAGAGGCAGGCAGAGAGGGAGAGAGAGAGAGAGAGAGGAGGAAGCAGGCCCCCTGCTGAGCAGAGAGCCCAATGTGTGGCTTGATCCCAGGACCCTGGGATCATGACCCAAGCTGAAGGCAGAGGCTTTAACCCACTGAGCCACCCAGGCACCCCCATATTAGTTCTATATCAAGTTTCCTCATATTCTTCAGTCTGTTTCTGGATTCTCTAATCTAGTCTATCAGTCAATCTATCTTTGTGCATATTATAATAACATAAATAGACTTTTCTATACAGCCAAAATAACATTTTCACAAATATAATAGAAATTCCTTAGTATCCTCTAATATTCAGTTCATAAACCATCACTCCCAATTTGCTCTCAAAGTGTCTTATGGCTAGTTTCTTGAAAATAGGATCCAACCCAGGACTCCCATTCCATCTAGCTGTTCAGCTAGTGAGGCTCTTTTAAACCCCACTTTTCCATGACACCAACTTGTTGAAGTAATTAGTACACTTGTCCCACACAATGACCCATCTTCTAGATTTATCCAATGTTTCCTTGTGGTATTATTTAATTACCTATCTATTACCTACTATTATTTAATTACCTACCTGTTACCTATTATTACCTGAATTTCTTGAAAAAAATCAACTGGAAGTTAGATCTAAAGATTTGTCTGGATTCAAATTCTGGCTTAAAAAAAATGAAAAAAAAAAAAACATTATAAATGAGACACTGTGGTTCTTACTGCATCACAACTGGAGATATATAATATTTAATGTCCCACCAATGACCACTGCATTAAGATGCCACCCTTCCATTACAAATTGCCCCCCCTTTCTTCAAAGGAGAATCCATCTAGTATTATTTTACCACTATTTAAGTGTCCAGCTCAATTTCAACCATCATCTAATAGTCATTGACTGAAACAATAATTTCATTAAGGATTGTGAAATGGTCATTTTCTGAATATTGCTATTTTTCTAAATTTATGACATTATTTTTAAAGATAGAGCTTTCCCTTTTAATTTGTTACCCTGAATTATAGTTCCTATTGGAAAGACAGTACAAATGCTTAAAGTCTTTCTCTCTAATTAACAATTTTCAAAAAATTTCTTTGGTTTAGTAATAATCTATGTCCTTTTTTAAAATAGACTTTTTAAAAAAGATTTTATATATTTACTTGAGAGAGTGTGAGAAAGAGAGTACGAGAGAGAGAAGCAGACTCCCCACTGAGCAGGGAGCCCAATGCAACGTGAGGGCTGGATCCTGGGACTCCAGGATCATGACCTGAACTGAAGACAGATGCTTAACTGACTGAGCCACCCAGGCACCCCATAAATAGCCTTTCTAAAACAGTTTTAGTTTTATAGAAAAAATGTCATTCTGGGATTCCTTACCCACTTAGAATATCCTTGAGGAATAAAAGGAAAATCAAGACATTCTCAAATAAAAGAAAGCAAGAGAAGTTGTCACCATCAGACCTACTTAGTAAGAATGGCTTTAAAAAGCCTTCCAAACAGAAAGGAAATTATAAAAGAAGAAAACTTTGAACACGAGGAATTAAGAAAGAAAGACAAAAAGAGCAAAAATAAATCATTACAGACTATTCTTCTCTTGAGTTTTCTAAATTATGTTAAGACAGGTAAAGAAAAAATTGTAACATCGTTTGATGTAGCTCTCAATGTAGTAGATAGAGGAAAATATTTAAGATAACTATATTATGAAGTGGAAGTATAAGAGAACCAAACTGAAAGCATATGTTGACATGAGTAAAGTCGGGAGTAAATTATGCATATATAATATAAGGCCTAGAACAATTACAAAAGTACATATGAAGATTTTACACTTGAAAATTCTAAACATGAGGGGTGCCTGGGGCTCAGTCAATTAAGTGTCTGCCTTTGGCTCAGGTCATAATTTCAGGGTCCTGAGATTTAGCCTTGTGCAGGCACTCTGCTTAGCAGGGACTTTGCTCCTCCCACTCCTTCTGCCCCTCCCCCTGCTTGTGCACTCTCTATCTCAAATAAGTAAATAAAAACTTTAAAAATAAAAATTAAAATTCTAAAGATGAGTCAAAACGTAGTTCTAAATAATTTCAAGTAACAAATATGAAAGCAAGAAAAGTGAAAGAGAAGAATAAAAAAAAACAGGAAGAACAAGCAATAAAATAGCACATCATACAAATAATTACATTAAATTTAAATGATCTAAATATACCAATTAAGAGAAAAATAGCATGATAGAATTAAAAAACATGGCCCAGGGTGATGTCACAGAAGATGGCTGAGTAGAAAGCCCCAGGAATCAGTCCCTCCATGGAGACAACTATTGAGCTGGCAAAAACTATCCCTCTACCATATATCAGGCAACCATATGGGTAATAGCCACTCTTCTTGGTGCAGCTAGAGGGTCAGTAGGAACCCTCTCCTCCAAAACTCACTGCATGTGTTTTTATCTGCCTGGCAGTATACTGCCAGAGGACTTTTACAGAAGCTGGCTATTGTTTCAACCCAATGAACCTACAGCATCTTCCCAAGAAGCCTCTGCCAAAAGAATTTAAGGTGAGAACACATCTGTTGTTTTTGTTGTTTTTGTTATTATAACACATTTTTATTTCTTCTTTTTTTATTGACCTAAACACTGAAGGAAATCTCTATCAAATCACTGACTGACCATGGAGACAATGGAATAAACTTTAAACCCATGCATGATAAGGTCCTGGATGATATTTTGTCCTGCAAAAACAGTTTGCAAAAGTCATTAAACAGATGATTGTGGCCTTCAAAAAGGAACAACGCCAATTCCAAGGGACATTCTGATTTCCAGAGTCACCACATCACAATAATCACAATGTCCAGGCTTAAAAGCATATAAATAAACAGGAAATTATGACCTACTTGCAGGAAAGAAGAAATTGAAATAAGCCATCCCTGAGGAAACACATACTGCACTTACTAGGCAATAACTTTGAATTAACTGTCTTAAATACACTGAACAGCTAAGAAACTGGATAAAAAAAAACTAAAAGAAATCAGGAGAATAATGTATGATTAAGTAGCGATTAACAGTAAAGGGTTACAAATTAGAGGGAGGAGTCAAGATGGCGGAGAAGTAGCAGCTGAGACTACTTCGGGTAGCGGGAGATCATCTAAATAGCTTATCTAAAGATTGCAAACTCCTACAAATCCAACGGGAGATTGAAGAGAAGAAGAACAGCAATTCTAGAAACAGAAAATCAACCACTATCTGAGAGGTAGGACTGGCGGAGAAGTGAATCCAAAGCGACGGGAAGATAGACCGCGGGGGGAGGGGCCGGCTCCCGGTGAGCGGCGGAGCAACGGAGCACAAAATCGGGACTTTTAAAAGTCTGTTCCGCTGAGGGACATCGCTCCAGAGGCTTAACCGGGGTGAAGCCCAGGCGGGTCCAGCGCGGCCTCAGGTCCCGCAGGGTCGCAGAAGGATCGGGGGTGTCTGAGTGTCGCAGAGCTTACCGGTATTAGAACGGGGAAGCCGGCTACAGAGACAGAGCCGAGGAGTGACTCTCAGCTCAGGGTTGCCTTGAACCGGTCGCAGGCTCGGTCAGCTCAGAGCACGGCCGAAGGTCAGGGTGACGGGAGTCATTGGGCGCTGTTCTCTGAGGGTGCACTGAGGAGTGGGGCCCCGGGCTCTCGGCTCCTCCGGGCCAGAGACCAGGAGGCCGCCATCTTCACTCCCGTCCTCCGGACTCTACGGAAAGCGCTCAGGGAACAAAAGCTCCCGAAAGCAAACCCAGCAAACCCGAGCGGATTACTCAGCGCGGCCCCGGGTAAGGGCAGTGCAACTCCGCCTGGGACAAAGACGCTTGAGAATCACTACAACAGGCCCCTCCCCCAGAAGATCAATGGGAAACCCAGCCAGGACCAAGTTCACCTACCGAGGAGTGCAGTTTCAATACCAACGAGAGCGGCGGAATTCCAGAGGAGAAGAAAGCAAAGCACGCAACTCATGGCTTTCTCCCCATGATTTTTTAGCCTTGCAGTTAATTTAATTTTTTTTTCTTTTTCAATTTTTTTTTCTTTTTCTCTTCTTCTGCTAAATTTTTTTAACTTTTACCGTTTTCTTTTTTAACGTTTTTAAATAGTTTATCTAATATATATAGATATTTTTCCTCTTTTTATATTTCTTCTTTATCGGCTTTCTTTTTTTTTTTTAAAGATTTTATTTATTTATTTGACAGAGAGAGATCACAAGTAGACGGAGAGGCAGGCAGAGAGAGAGAGAGAGAGAGAGAGAGAGGGAAGCAGGCCCCCTGCTGAGCAGAGAGCCCGATGCGGGACTCGATCCCAACACCCTGAGATCATGACCTGAGCCGAAGGCAGCGGCTTAAACCACTGAGCCACCCAGGCGCCCACGGCTTTCTTTTTTTAAATAGTATCTTTTTTTTTTCTTTTTGAACCCCTTTTTATCCCCTTTCTCCCCCCCTCACAATTTGGGATCTCTTCTGATTTGGCTAAAGCATATTTTTCTGGGGTTGTTGCCACCCTTTTAGTATTTTACTTGCTCCTTCATAAACTCTTATCTGGACAAAATGACAAGGCGGAAAAATTCACAACAAAAAAAAGAACAAGAGGCAGTACCAAAGGCTAGGGACCTAATCAATACAGACATTGGTAATATGTCAGATATAGAGTTCAGAATGACAATTCTCAAGGTTCTAGCCGGGCTTGAAAAAGGCATGGAAGATATTAAAGCAACCCTCTCGGGAGATATAAAAGCCCTCTCTGAAGAAATAAAAGAACTAAAATCTAACCAAGTTGAAATCAAAAAAGCTATTAATGAGGTGCAATAAAAAATGGAGGCTCTCACTGCTAGGATAAATGAGGCAGAAGAAAGAATTAGCGATATAGAAGACCAAATGACAGAGAATAAAGAAGCTGAGCAAAAGAGGGACAAACAGCTACTGGACCACGAGGAGAGAATTCGAGAGATAAGTGACACCATAAGACGAAACAACATTAGAATAATTGGGATTCCAGAAGAAGAGGAAACAGAGAAGGGAGCAGAAGGTATATTGGAGAGAATTATTGGAGAGAATTTCCCCAATATGGCAAAGGGAACAAGCATCAAAATTCAAGAGGTTCAGAGAACCCCCCTCAAAATCAATAAGAATAGGTCCACACCCCGTCACCTAATAGTAAAATTTACAAGTCTTAGTGACAAAGAAAAGATCCTGAAAGCAGCCCGGGAAAAGAAGTCTGTAACGTACAATGGTAAAAATATTAGATTGGCAGCAGACTTATCCACAGAGACCTGGCAGGCCAGAAAGAGCTGGCATGATATATTCAGAGTACTAAATGAGAAAAACATGCAGCCAAGAATACTATATCCAGCTAGGCTATCATTGAAAATAGAAGGAGAGATTAAAAGCTTCCAGGACAAACAAAAACTGAAAGAATTTGCAAACACCAAACCAGCTCTACAGGAAATATTGAAAGGGGTCCTCTAAGCAAAGAGAGACCCTAAAAGTAGTAGATCAGAAAGAAACAGAGACAATATACAATAACAGTCACCTTACAGGCAATACAATGGCACTAAATTCCTCTCTCTCAATACTTACCCTGAATGTTAATGGGCTAAATGCCCCCATCAAAAGACACAGGGTATCAGAATGGATAAAAAAACAAAACCCATCTATATGTTGCCTACAAGAAACTCATTTTAAACCCGAAGACACCTCCAGGTTTAAAGTGAGGGGGTGGAAAAGAATTTACCATGCTAATGGACATCAGAAGAAAGCAGGAGTGGCAATCCTTATATCAGATCAATTAGATTTTAAGCCAAAGACTATAATAATAGATGAGGAAGGACACTATATCATACTCAAAGGATCTGTCCAACAAGAAGATCTAACAATTTTAAATATCTATGCCCCTAACGTGGGAGCAGCCAACTATATAAACCAATTAATAACAAAATCAAAGAAACACATCGACAAGAATACAATAATCGTAGGGGATTTTAACACTCCCCTCACTGAAATGGACAGATCATCCAAGCAAAAGATCAACAAGGAAATCAAGGCCTTAAATGACACACTGGACCAGATGGACATCACAGATATATTCAGAACATTTCATCCCAAAGCAACAGAATACACATTCTTCTCTAGTGCACATGGAACATTCTCCAGAATAGATCACATTCTTGGTCCTAAATCAAGTCTCAACCGGTATCAAAAGATTGGAATCATTCCCTGCATATTTTCAGACCACAATGCTCTAAAGCTAGAACTCAATAACAAGAGGAAATTTGGAAAGAACCCAAATACATGGAGACTAAACAGCATCCTTCTAAAGAATGAATGGGTCAACCAGGAAATCAAAGAAGAATTGAAAAAATTTATGGAAACAAATGATAATGAAAACACAACGGTTCAGAATCTGTGGGACACAACAAAGGCAGTCCTGAGAGGAAAATATATAGCGGTACAAGCCTTTCTCAAGAAACAAGAAAGGTCTCAGGTACACAACCTAACCCTACACCTAAAGGAGCTGGAGAAAGAACAAGAAAGAAACCCTAAACCCAGCAGGAGAAGAGAAATCATAAAGATTAGAGCAGAAATCAATGAAATAGAAAGCAAAAAAACAATAGAACAAATCAACGAAACTAGGAGCTGGTTCTTTGAAAGAATTAATAAGATTGATAAACCCCTGGCCAGACTTATCAAAAAGAAAAGAGAAAGGACCCAAATAAATAAAATCATGAATGAAAGAGGAGAGATCACAATGAACACCAAAGAAATACAGACAATTATAAGAACATACTATGAGCAACTCTACGCCAACAAATTTGACAATCTGGAAGAAATGGATGCATTCCTAGAGACATATAAACTACCACAACTGAACCAGGAAGAAATGGAAAGCCTGAACAGACCCATAACCAGTAAGGAGATTGAAACAGTCATCAAAAATCTCCAAACAAACAAAAGCCCAGGGCCAGACGGCTTCCCGGGGGAATTCTACCAAACATTTAAAGAAGAACTAATTCCTATTCTCCTGAAACTGTTCCAAAAAATAGAAATGGAAGGAAAACTTCCAAACTCATTTTATGAGGCCAGCATCACCTTGATCCCAAAACCAGACAAGGATCCCAACAAAAAAGAGAACTACAGACCAATATCCTTGATGAACACAGATGCAAAAATTCTCGCCAAAATACTCGCCAATAGGATTCAACAGTACATTAAAAGGATGATTCACCACGACCAAGTGGGATTTATTCCAGGGCTGCAAGGTTGGTTCAACATCCGCAAATCAATCAATGTGATACAACACATTAATAAAAGAAAGAACAAGAACCATATGATACTCTCCATAGATGCTGAAAAAGCATTTGACAAAGTACAGCATCCCTTCCTGATCAAAACTCTTCAAAGTGTAGGGATAGAGGGCACATACCTCAATATTATCAAAGCCATCTATGAAATACTCACCGCAAATATCATTCTCAATGGAGAAAAACAGAAAGCTTTTCCACTAAGGTCAGGAACACGGCAGGGATGTCCATTATCACCACTGCTATTCAACATAGTACTAGAAGTCCTAGCCTCAGCAATCAGACAACAAAAGGAAATTAAAGGCATCCAAATTGGCAAAGAAGAAGTCAAACTATCACTCTTTGCAGATGATATGATACTATATGTGGAAAACCCAAAAGACTCCACTCCAAAACTGCTAGAACTTGTACAGGAATTCAGTAAAGTGTCAGGATATAAAATCAATGCACAGAAATCAGTTGCATTTCTCTACACCAACAACAAGACAGAAGAAAGAGAAATTAAGGAGTCCATCCCATTTACAATTGCACCCCAAACTATAAGATACCTAGGAATAAACCTAACCAAAGAGACTAAGAATCTATACTCAGAAAACTATAAAGTACTCATGAAAGAAATTGAGGAAGACACAAAGAAATGGAAAAATGTTCCATGCTCCTGGATTGGAAGATTAAATATTGTGAAAATGTCTATGCTACCTAAAGCAATCTACACATTTAATGCAATTCGTATCAAAGTACCATCCATTTTTTTCAAAGAAATGGAACAAATAATCCTAAAATTTATATGGAACCAGAAAAGACCTCGAATAGCCAAAGCAATATTGAAAAAGAAAGCCAAAGTTGGTGGCATCACAATTCCGGACTTCAAGCTCTATTACAAAGCTGTCATCATCAAGACAGCATGGTACTGGCACAAAAACAGACACATAGATCAATGGAACAGAATAGAGAGCCCAGAAATAGACCCTCAACTCTATGGTCAACTCATCTTTGACAAAGCAGGAAAGAATGTCCAATGGAACAAAGACAGCCTCTTCAATAAATGGTGTTGGGAAAATTGGACAGCCACATGCAGAAAAATGAAATTGGATCATTTCCTTACACCACACACGAAAATAGACTCAAAATGGATGAAGGATCTCAACGTGAGAAAGGAATCCATCAAAATCCTTGAGGAGAACACAGGCAGCAACCTCTTCGACGTCAGCCGCAGCAACATCTTCCTAGGAACATCACCAAAGGCAAGGGAAGCAGGGGCAAAAATGAACTTTTGGGATTTTATCAAGATCAAAAGCTTTTGCACAGCAAAGAAAACAGTGAACAAAACCAAAAGACAACTGACAGAATGGGAGAAGATATTTGCAAATGACATATCAGATAAAGGGCTAGTGTCCAAAATCTATAAAGAACTTAGCAAACTCAACACCCAAAGAATAAATAATCCAATCAAGAAATGGGCAGAGGACATGAACAGACATTTCTGCAAAGAAGACATCCAGATGGCCAACAGACACATGAAAAAGTGCTCCATATCACTCGGCATCAGGGAAATACAAATCAAAACCACCATGAGATATCACCTCACACCAGTCAGAATGGCTAAAATTAACAAGTCAGGAAATGACAGATGCTGGCGAGGATGTGGAGAAAGGGGAACCCTCCTACACTGTTGGTGGGAATGCAAGCTGGTGCAACCACTCTGGAAAACAGCATGGAAGTTCCTCAAAATGTTGAAAATAGAACTACCCTATGACCCTGCAATTGCACTGCTGGGTATTTACCCTAAAGATACAAACGTAGTGATCCGAAGGGGCACGTGCACCCGAATGTTTATAGCAGCAATGTCTACAATAGCCAAACTATGGAAAGAACCTAGATGTCCATCTACAGACGAATGGATAAAGAAGATGTGGTATATATACACAATGGAATACTATGCAGCCATCAAAAGAAATGAAATCTTGCCATTTGCGAGGACGTGGATGGAACTAGAGGGTATCATGCTTAGCGAAATAAGTCAATCAGAGAAAGACAACTATCATATGATCTCCCTGATATGAGGGAGAGGAGATGCAACATGGGGGGTTGAGGGGGTAGGAGAAGAGTAAATGAAACAAGATGGGATTGGGAGGGAGACAAACCATAAGTGACTCTTAATCTCACAAAACAAACTGAGGGTTGATGGGGGGAGGGGGTTGGGAGAGGGGGGTGGGGTTATGGATATTGGGGAGGGTATGTGCTATGGTGAGTGCTGTGAAGTGTGTAAACCTGGCGATTCGCAGACCTGTACCCCTGGGGATAAAAATATATGTTTATAAAGCTGTAAAAAAAAAAAAAAAAGAAAAAAGAAAGGATGAATACCCAAGTTTTGTAGCAACATGGACGGGACTGGAAGAGATTATGCTGAGTGAAATAAGTCAAGCAGAGAGAGTCAATTATCATATGGTTTCACTTATTTGTGGAGCATAACAAATAGCATGGAGGACAAGGGGAGATGGAGAGAAGGGAGTTGAGGGAAATTGGAAGGGGAGGTGAACCATGAGAGACTATGGACTCTGAAAAACGATCTGAGAATTTTGAAGGGGTGGGGGGTGGGAGGTTGGGGGCACCAGGTGGTGGGTATTGTAGAGGGCACGGATTGCATGGAGCACTGGGTGTGGTGCAAAAATAATGAATACTGTTATGCTGAAAAAATAAAAAAAATTTAAAAAAAAAAAAAACAAACAGTAAAGGGTTACAAATTATAAAAGGGAACCAAATAAGAATTCTGGACCTGAGAAGTACAATAATTAAACATTACATACAATATTGTAATGAAAGGTACAATAGCTTCTTCAGTGTTGAACACAAGAGGAATTCAACAGCAAATCTGAGCAGGCAGGAGGAAGGATCAGTGAGCTCATAGATAGGGCAATTTTAAATTATACAGTCTGAGAAGCAGAAAAATTTTTAAAATGAAGAAATATAAGCAGAGCCGAAAGGACCTGTAAGGTACCACCAAGCGTATCAACATAGACAAAACGGGAGCATTAGAATGAGAGAAAGACAATTTTAAGAAACAAAAGCTAAAAACTTCACAAATTTGATGAAGGACATGAATCTACATATCCAAGAAGTCCAATAACCTAACAATAAAATAAACTCAAAGAAATCCACACAAACTGTGTAATGGCAGAAACAAAGAAAGTATCTTGAAATCGTCAGGCAGAAGCAACTTGTCATATATCAGGGAGCCTCAATAAGATCAGCCAATTTCTTTATCAAAAATCATGGAAGCCAGGAGGCAAGGGGATGACCCATTTTATGCTAAAAGAAAAAAAAAGCTGTTAACCAAAATCCTCTATCTGGCAAAACTCTCCTTAAAAAATTAAGGAGAATTTAAGCCATTCTGAATAAATTAGAACTGACGGAATCCATTGCTAGTAGTCTGCCCTGGATATGTTAAAAGGGAGTTTCTCAGGCTCAAATTAAAGAACACTGAATAGTAACTCAAAGCCATATGAAGAAATAAGGTACACATGTAAATATAAAAGCCAGTATTATTATATTTTTGGTTTGTAATTCTTCTTTTTCTTTTCCATATAATTTAAAAGACAAATTAATAAAACAATAATTATAAATCTATGTTAACAGGAACAAAATAGATAAAGATGTAGTCTGTGACAATGCAAACATGAAAGGGATCGAGCTGTACAATAGCAGAGTTTTTGTACACTAGTGAAGATAAATTGATATTAATTCAAACTAGATTTTTATAAATTTGAATCCCCATGGTAAACACTAAAAAATAACTGAAAAGGAGGGAATCAAAACAGTATACTAAGGAAAATCAATTAAACACAAAAGAAGGCAAGAATGGAGTAATTGAGAGACAAAAAATATGACATATAGAAAGCAAATAGTAAAATGTCAGAAGTTAAGTCCCTCATTACCAGTGATTACTTTAAATGTAAATGGATTAAACTCTCCAATTAATAGGCAGGGATTGGCAGAAACTATGATCCAACTCTATGCTACTCCTAAAACTCACTTTAAACCAAATTCAACACAAATACGTTGAAAATGAATAGAACAAAATAGATATTCCATTCAAATAATACCAAAAATAAGCATCACAAAGCGGCTATACAAATATCAGATAAAATAGATCTTAAGACAGAAATCATTACAAAGGACAAAGACAGTATATATTGGGGCGCCTGGGTGGCTCAGTGGGTTAAAGCCTCTGCCTTCAGCTCGGATCATGATCCCAGGGTTCTGGATCCAGCCCCACATCGGGCTCTCTGCTCAGCGGGGAGCCTGCTTCCTCCTCTCTTTCTCTGCCTGCTAGTGATCTCTGTCAAATAAATAAATAAAGTCTTTAAAAAAAAAAAGACAGTATATATTGATTAAAAGGATCAATCCATAAGGAAGGCATAACAATTATACATATATACACATCTAAAAGCAGAATGCCAAAACATTTAAAGCAAAAACTAAAGGGATAAATGGGTAGTACTATGATAATAATTGGAAACCAATACCCAACTTCAATAATGGGTATAATATCCAGACAGAAGATCAGTACAAAAATAGAGAACTTGAACAACACTATAAACTAAAACTAAAAATACACACAGAACACTCCTCCCAACAAGAGTAGAATAGAATTTTTCTCGAATGTACTTAGAACATTCTCCAGGATAAACCATATGTTAGGCCATTAAAAAAGACTCAATAAATTTAAAAAGATTGAAATCATACAAAGTATCTCTTCCAACCATAATAGAATGAAGCTAGAAATCAACAACAGAAGGAAAACTGTAAAATCTGCAAATACATAGAAAGTAAACAATACGCACTTAAACAACCAATGAGTTAAAGAAGAACTCATTAGGGAAATTAGAAAATACTTTAAAATGAACAAAAAACTCAACATATCAAAACTTATAGATGCAGCAAAAGCAGTGCCCAGAGGAATAATTATAGCTATAAATACCTACGTTAAAACAGAAGAAATATCTCAAAAAAGATAACTTTACAACTTAAGGAACAAGAAAAAGAAGAGCAAACTAAACTCCAAGCCAGCATAAAGAAAGAAATATAAAGATTAGAGCTGAAATAAATGAAATTAGAGACAAGGAAAAAAAAAAATAGAATCAATGAAACCAAAAGTTGGCTCTTCTAAACGACCAATAAAACTGACATACCACTAAGTAAACTAAGAAAAAAAAGGGAGAGAGAGAGAGAAGACACAAATAACCAAAATCAGAAATGAAAGTGTGTGTATATTTATTACAAAATTATAAATTAAAGGATCATAAGAGAATTCTCTGAACAACTGTGTATCAACAAATTAAACAATCTTGAGGAAATGGACAAATTTCTATAAACACACAAACTACCAAAACTGTCTCAAGAAAAAAATAGAAAATCTGAACAGACCTGCAATGAGTAAACAGATTGAATCAAAGACTATTAACTATAGGAAACAAATTGAGAGTTGCTAGAGGAGAGGTGGGTGGTGGGATGGGGTAGTTGAGTGGTGGGCATTAAGGAGGGCACCTGATGTAATGAGCCCTAGGTGTTATATGGAACTGGTGAATCACTAAATCCTACCCTTGAAACTAATAATATACTATATGTAACTAAATTGAACTTAAATTTTAAAAAATTTTTTAAATCTCCAAACAAAAAAAGCCCTGGATCAGCTAGCTTCTCTGAGGAATTCTACCAAACATTCAAAGAAGAATTAACACCAATACTATTCAAAGTCTTTAAAAAAAAAAAAAAAAAGAAGACGAAGAAATAAAATTCCCTAACACATTTTATGAGGCCAAATTACCAAAGCCAAAGATACCACACGAAAACTACAGGACAATATCTCTTTGAATATGGATGCAAAAATCTCCAGTAAAAACTAGCAAACAAAATCCAATAGCTCTTTAAAGGATTATAACTAACTAACTAGGATTTATAACATAACTAACTAGGATTTATTCCAGGGACGCAATGGTGGTTCCACATAAGAAAATCAACCAATGTATTACATCATATTAATAAAATAAAGGAAGAAAAATGTACATGATCATCTCAATCAACAAAAAGGATATGACAAATTCCACACTCTTTTAAGGTAAAAATGTTCAGAAACATTTCTGAAGGGAATGTTTCTGAAGGAAATGTTCAGAAGGGAACTTGTTCAACACAGTAAAAGACATTAAAAAAAAAAACATTCATTATACTCAATAGTGAAAGACTGAAAGCTTTCCTTCTAAGATTAAGAACAAGATAAGGATGCACATTTTCACCACTGCTAGTTCACATTGTACTGGAATTCTAGCCAGAGTAATCAGGCAAGAAAAGAAACTAAAGACATCCAAATAGGCAAAAGAAGAAGAAGTCAGAGACAAAGACCAGGACAAAGAAGAAGAAGAAGATGAAGTAAAACAATCCCTAGTGTCAATTATATGATCTTGTATATAGAAAATCTTGAAGAACCCACAAAAATGAGCTAATGAACTAATTCAGCAAAATTGCAGAATACAAGATCAAACTCAAAAAATCAGCTGTATTTCCATACGCTAGCAAGAAATAATCCAAATGGTAAGTTAAAAAATAATTTCATTTACAATAACAGCAAACGGGAATAAATACATAAGAATAAATGTAACTAAACAGATGCAAGACTAGCACACTTAAAACTATAATCACTGGGGCGCCTGGGTGGCTCAGTGGGTTAAAGCCTCTGCCTTCGGCTCAGGTCATGATCCCAGGGTCCTGGGATCAAGCCCCACATCGGGCTCTCTGCTCAGCAGGGAGCCTGCTTCCTCCTCTCTCTCTCTGCCTGCCTCTCTGCCTACTTGTAATCTCTGTCTGTCAAATAAATAAATAAAAATCTTAAAAAAAAAAACTATAATCACTGAAAGATACTAGAGAATACCTAATAAATGAAAAAAGACATGAATTGGAATACTTAATGTGGTTAAGATGGGAGTACTCTCCCAAGATTCAATGTAATCCTTATCAAAATCCCAGCAACCAATTTTGTAGAAGTGGAAGAGTTTAGCCTAAAATTCATATGGAATTGCCAGGACCTCAAATAAGCTCAACAATTTTGAAAAAGAAAAACAAAGTTAGATAACTAAGATTTCCTGATTTCAAAATTTACTACAAGCTGCAATAACCAAAACGGTGTAGTACAGGAATACAGAAAGACATACAGATAGACAATGAAATTGAACTGATGTGTCCATATAAAAGCCAGTCTATCTGTGGTCAACTGATTATCAACAACGGTGACTGGACTACTCAACAGGAAAGAATACTCTCTTCAAAAAATGATGCTAAGAACACTGGATATGCACAACCAAAAGAATGAAGCTAGACCCTAACCTCACACTATACACAAAAATTAACTCAAAATGAATCAAAGACCTAAAACTACAAAACTCTTAGAAGAAAACAAAGGAGTGAATCTTCATGGTCTTTGATGAGCAATGGGTTCTTGTATTTGATACCAAAAGCACAAGCAATTTAAAAAATAGGTAAACTGAACTTTATCAAAATTAAAAATATTTGCACAGTAAAGAATACAATCAACAGAATAAAAAGGCAACCCTCAGAACAGGAACAACATATGCAGACCATATATCTGATAAGGGTTCAGTACCCAGAATATTTAAAAACGGGCTAAAGACTTGGATAGACATTTCTCCAAAGAAGATACACAAATGGCCAAAAAACATATTTAAAGATGCTCAACACCACTAGTCATTACAAAAATGCAAATCAAAACCACAATGGAGATACCACTTCAAATATATTTGGATGGCTAAAACAAACAAACAAAAATCGAAAACAAGTGTTGACAAGGATGTGGAGAAAGTGAAACACTGATACATTGCTGCTGAGAATGTCAAATGGTACGCCTGCTATAGAAAACAGTTTGGCAGCTCCTCTCCTCAGAAATTTAAACATAACACTACCATATGAACCTGTAATTCCACTCCTAGATATATATCCAGGTAAACTGGAAACAGACCTTCAAACAAATCTCGTAATTAATGTCCATAGGAACATCATTCAATAGCAAAAAGGAGGAAACAACCCAACTTACCATCAAAGATGAATGGATAAAAGAAAAAACCATGGGCTCAGCCAGTTAAGCACCCATCTCCTGATTTCAGCTCAGGTCCTGATCTCAGGATCCTGGAATCAAACACTGCAGAGGGCTCCGTGCTCAGCAGGGAGTCTGCTTGTTTCCCTCTCCCTCTGCCCCTTCCCCCGCTCACTCTCTATCTCTCTCTAAAATAAATAAATAAATAAATCGTTTAAAAAGATGGATGACTAAACAAAACATAAAATAGCCATACAAGGCAATATTATTCAACTCTTATAGTTAAGAATGAACTACTAATACATACTACAACATGAATGAACCTTGAAAATACTGTGCTAAGTAAAAGTCAGACACAAAAGGCCACATATTGTATGGTTTCATTTGTATGACATATCCAGAATGGGCAAATCCATAGAGACAAGAAATTCATGGCTGCAGAGTTTGTGGCTATTTTAGGTATGCAGTTTCATTTTGGAGTGATGAAAATATTCTGGAACTAGAGTGGTGATGGTTGTACAACACTGTTAATGTACTAAATGTAACAGAATTAGACACTAAAATGGTTTAAATGCTGAATTTTATGTCATATATATTTTGCCATAATAAAATATATAAAGAGAAAAAAGTTCAATGACCATGTCCAAGTGGTAATAAGTCAGTAACACCAACTTTGCTAATGAAAATATTTCTAGGAATAAGAAAATTGATAATCTATATACAAAAGATTTCAAAATTGGTACAGAGTATGAAACTTACTGCCAAGACTCAGAGAGAGGGCAAAGCATAAGATAATCTGGACCTTTTCTTTCATGGTAACAATGATTTTTTAAACACAATAGTAAGAGGTAGAAAATACATGGAATGTATTACTCCCAAGGAAGTGCAAATTGACTATGTAAATACCTTCAAAGTTATTTAAAGTAAAATATGGTAATCATAATGACTTAAGGATTTTGCAATGTTTTAAACATGATTTTTTTTTTTAAAGATTTATTTATTTATTTATTTGACAGAGAGAGTTCACAAGCAGGCAGAGAGGCAGGCAGACAGAGAGCAGGAAGCAGGCTCCCTACTGAGCAGAGAGCCCGATGCAGGGCTCGATCCCAGGACCCTGAGATCACGACCCGAGCCGAAGGCAGCGGCTTAACCCACTGAGCCACCCAGGCGCCCCATAAACATGACCTTTTGAGACTGATAGGAAGAAGAAGAGAAAGCCTTCTTTCCTGCAACATATCCCTTGGTTCTACTAGTGAAACTAAATATTGGGCAAGAAAAATAGTGGACCAACTCCACATAGCAGTTTTTATATTCTTAACTCACTAATCTTTTAGAAGTTCAATCTGAGTCTTCACAACCTACTTTATCCCAAGACTGTCTACAAAACATTTCATTGACAGATGTGGCTGGTGGTAGGTTTCCATTTTTAACAAAAGTTAGTTTCTTGTCTTGAGGATTGAGTTTGTTTGAAAATCTTTCTGTATTTTTTTCTAATTATGTTGGTGCATCCAGTAAAATTGTTTTCATAACAACTACTATTCACGGAAGTCTATTTTTATTTTATATGAAAGGAAAACTGTAATTTAGAAACACAATGGAACATTTTTAAAATATTCATTTATAAATGGGCTAGTTTGGACCAATGAGCTAGCTTTAGGGAAAAATGTTTACATTTTTGTTACTTTTTAAAATTATACTAAAATTATTCAAAACCATTTATTTACTGTTAGATTCAGAAAGCTTGCATCTGGTGATGATACAGGTATCATGCCAATGATTAAGCTCTTAGATTAGCAATGCTAATAATAATTTGTACACAGATGTTATAAAAAAAAAACCTCTTATTCTAGTTATGCTTATTTTTATGTAACACACAAAATCGGGGTGTTTTTTTTTTTTTCAAGTAAAGAAATGACATCTACATTTTAAACCCAAATAAGTTTCTGGCTCAACTCCTACAAGTTGAAACCTACCCTCTGTAGTTACACTATCTCCTTTATAAATCAATTACTACATTAATTTTAAAGAAGTTCCAAGTCAAAATTATCACAATACCCCAGGGGATATTGACCCCAGAGGTCATAGCCTCTATCTATAAATTAAACAGTACAAATGAAGTATTGGCATACACCAATTCATTCATTTTTTAGTATAAGAGATGCTGCACATCTACTATTTGTCAGGCACAAGGCAAGGCGCGAGTGATACAGCAGAGAATAAATACAGATCCTGTTCACAAGGAGGTTACCTTGTTGTCAGAGTATTGAATATACAACTATTCAAATAACTAAATTTTTTAAAGGTCATGGCATCCCTCTTTTCAAGTGATTTTATTAAATTTCAAACATTCTTAAAGTTGCTTTGTAAAACCATTATTAAGACATGAAACATTCAGATTAAATTAAGCTACCAGAGTTCTTTATTAAGATTCAAGTTTCGTGGGGTGCCTGGGTGGCTCAGTGGGTTAAAGCCTCTGCCTTCGGCTCAGGTCATGATCCCAGAGTCCTGGGATCGAGCCCCGCATAGGGCTCTCTGCTCAGCAGGGAGCCTGCTTCCTCTTCTCTCTCTCTGCCTGCCTCCCTGCCTACTTGTGGTCTCTGTCTGTCAAATAAATAAATAAAATCTTTAAAAAAAAAAAAAAGATTCAAGTTTTGTATATCACAAATGCTGTCAAGACTTTGGGTTGAGCATTATAAACATCAATACTATTTATATGGACCTAGGAAGTGTTCAGCAGAACTATATTAGTTAGGGACTTCCATATTACAGGGAATATAGATCCACCAAAATGATGCAGATTTACTAGAAGAACACATGAGGAAGACATTAATCTGAGGAAATTGCCTCAGCTGCCGTACAACCAGACAACACAGAGACATAGAAAGATAGCTCCTCATTGGAGAGGAAGCAACAGCAGCCTGCAGGCCTAAATAGCAACTCTTATAATTGACTAGTGGCTCTGATAACGCGTTCATGTAATGACAGCCTCTGCCTCAGATATGTATTACCTGTCTCCTGGTAACCGCCATTTGAAGTCAGCATTCAGTCTTCTATTTCTCGCACATCACAACAAAAACATTAGTAAATCCTGACTCTGGATTCAAAATGCAGCCCAAATCCCACCACTTCTCATGAGTTCCACAGCTAATACTGGTTCAAGCCTCCGACATCTCTCTCCTGGACTGATGATCCTGTTTCTGCTCTCTCCCTTGGTCCAGTCTCCGCACGGCAGCCCGAACTGTTTTCAAAGTCCACACCATGGCCTGCCACTTTCCTGTTCAAAATCCTCCAATGGCTTCCCAGCACACTTACAATAAAATAGAAGTGCCTCACCATGAATTGTAAGGCTTCGTAGAATTTGAGTCCTGGATACAGCCCAATCTCATTAACTACCAGTTTCATTACCTATCTCCCACTGCTCCAACATTGGCCTTTTCCCCTTCCTTAAAAAACAACAAGTATACTCCTGCCTCAGAGTTTTTCCAAATGCTATTTTCTCCACTGATAAATACTCTCTCCCTATGTGCTCTCTCACTCAAGTCTTCTAGATCTCTCTCAACTCAACTACCTCCTCCTAAGAAAAGCCTTCCTTAACCACTCACTCTAAAAACAAACAAACAAATAAACAAACAAAAAATTCTACTCCCATTCCTGATTTATTTTTTCTTTGTGGACTTAGCACTACCTAAAAT